>NC_091119.1:22962891-23262891 GCF_040183065.1 Periplaneta americana
ATAAACAGTGAATAAGCTATGGATGTATAAACAGGCTGTAACTATACAATGGGAATTGCTTTGCAGTAGTTATATACACGAAACCCCTTCTTTAAGCGTTGTATATAGGGGAAAAAATGGCCGCCCCTTTAACAGCTGTACGTATCGACTGTCATTTTATGATGATGTTTACCTTGTAACCATAGAAGAACAAACCAAAGATCATAGAATTATTAGAATAATATTGCTGTAGCTTGTACTCTTTGACCAAAATGTAGTGTGGTAATCGATTAGAGCCAGTTGTACTATCGATACTTAACACGCCACACTAGAGCGCTCTACCGGATGCAATAGAGAATCTCAGATATTCTATTATCTTTCGTAATGAAGTAATGACGAAACTATGACGTAACTGCGTTAACAGTTGTACTGTTATACACAACGTATGTAGTGATTATTAGTAAGGGATTTACACACGACTTATAAACGAGCTACTCACTGTATAAGTATAAGACAGTTAAACGTCTGTGTATAGAGTTTTTATTAGTAAGACCGTTATTGTAATACTAGCCGTACCCGTGCGCTCCGCTGCACCCGTTAGAAATAAATATAAAGTAATTACCTAATTAAAATAGGATGTTTGATCCAGGGAAGATTCGTGTTTGATAGAAGGATAAATCGTTTAATATGTTACTTAATTTAAATTGCATCCAAATAATTAAAATGCGATCATTTTGGTCCAGAGACACTCATTTGGTGCAATGACAATTCCTTTAACATGTTTATTAATTTTTATTACTTGCAACCATAGTTTAATGAAGATTGACATCATTTAGATTTAATGTGTAGGTATATTTTATTTTACTTGTTATAGGTTTCCATTGAATTATGGTAGTAACTTAATTTTAACCCTTGTTTTCTACGTATTCAGTAAATGGCGCTTGGCCCACTATGGTTGTGAACCCTTAAAATAACTTAAATTATATTATATTATATTATATTATATTATATTATATTATACCACAAGTTACTGTAATAACATTATAGCATTATGTCCATCTAAAGAAACTACTCTTTCCAATGGTGAAATAATAATTAATTACACAAATCGGTTAATTTAGCTTCCGATATTACTTCATACAAACACAGAAACATCCTCTGTAGGCTATCTTTCATAGCTTTCGATTGTTGCTGTCCAAGGCCCCTTATAGACGAAGTCATTTATTTTTTAATTCATTACACGGCCTTAGAATGCATTTATTTTAATTTTAAAACTCATTTATCTCATTAAATATCAGCCATATCAAAATTTTTCAAGGAATAAAACTTATCGAAAATTATTTTTAAAGAAACGTTTGTTATGTAACATTTTTCATAAAAATCAATAATAAGCGAGACATTTCGATTTATTTAATTCAGGCCCCCTTATAACCCCCCTTTTAAATAACGTATTTTGAATGCCACATAGCCTAAAATCTAAGTTACAATGAACATAATTTATATTCCAATTTTCATTCAAATCCGTTCATCCATTATCGCGTGAAAAGGTAACAAACATACAGACAGACAGACACACAAAAATTTCAAAAAAGCGATTTTCGGTTTCAGGGTGGTTAATTATATATGTTAGTACCAATTATTTCTGGAAAATCGAAAATTACCAGAAAAATTTCGGCTACAGATTTATTATTAGTATAGATTATACTGTCACTCTAAATGGTTCTAAACCATTCGGGATATAAATAAGCTGGTAAACTTATACCCAAGATAGAGCACAGTCCACTGAATAGACACTTTTATACAGTTTTCTTGTATCTAGCAATTCAATGTTGATGTATTATAATGTAATGTTTAAAGGAGCATCTTATGCGGACTTTGGAAAAAGAACTAAGAAGAGACTGTTGAAGTGCTTTGTGTGGTGTAACATTGTGTGGAGGCACAAACATAGATATTACGAATGAAGTGAAGAGAAGCGATTAGAAGCATTTGAAATGTGGACATGAAGAAGGATGGAGCGTGTGAAATGGACAGCTCAAATAAGAAACGAAGTTGTGTTGGAAAGAGAGGGTGAATAAAGAATGAACATACAGGAAAGCAGTACTGCGATATCTATCATACTAGTTGAGTAGAAGAAAATGCCGAATAGCCTTAACTCTGCCAGTTAAAATTAAACATTATTATTATTATTATTATTATTATTATTATTATCACTAGTATGATTACTTTGCTCTAGAATATGCCTTTAGGAAAGTAGGCTACAAGATAACAGAAATAGTTTGGAATTGAACGGATTACATCAGCTGCTTGTTTATGGGGATGATGTGAATATGTTAGGAGAAAATCAACAAACTATTAGGAAAAACACAGAAATTTCACTTGAAGCAAGCAAGGAGATAGATTTGAAAGTAAATCCCGAAAAGAAAAGAAAAAAAAAAAAAAAAAAAAAACATTAAATCCAGACGTTTGAGATGGGCACGTAGGGCGAATCCAGAAATGCATATATAGTATTAGTTGGGAAGCTGGAGGAAAAAATACCTTTGGGGAGGCCGAGACGTAGATGGGAAGATAATATTAAAATGGATTTGAGGGAGGTGGGATATGATGAAAGAGAATGGATTAATCTTGCTCAGGATATGGACCAATGGCGGGCTTATGTGAGGGCGGCAATGAACCTCCGGGTTCCTTAAAAGCCAATAAGTAAATAAGTAAATAAGTAAGTAAGTAAGCAAGTAAGCAAGTAAGTAAGTACGTAAGTAAGTAAGTATATGATTGAGTCTCGTAACCAGAACATAGTAAGAAATAGAAATAGCCTATAAAAATTGGAAATTTGTTGTTTGAAAAGGTGGAAAAATTCAAATATATCGGAGCAACAGAAACTGGCACTCGGGAGGAAATTAAACACAGAATACATATGGGAAATGCTTGTTATTATTCGGTTGAGAAGCTTTTGTCATCCAGTCTGTTCTCAAAAAACCTGAAAGTTAGAATTCATAAAACAGTTATATTACCGGTTGTTCTTTATGGTTGTGAAACCTGGACTCTCACTTTGAGAGAGGAACCGAAGTTAAGGGTGTTTGAGAATAAGGTATTTGGGAAAATATTTGGGACTAAGAGGGATGAAGTTACAGGAGAATGGAGAGAATTTCACAACGCAGAACTGCACGCATTGTATTCATCACCTGACATAATTAGGAACATTAAATCCAGACGTTTGAGATGGGCAGGGCACTTATGGACGAATACAGAAATGCATATAGAGTGTTAGTTGGGAGGTCGGAGGAAAAAAGACCTTTGGGGAGGCCGAGACGTAGATGGGAGGATAATATTAAAATGGATTTGAGGGAGGTGGTATATGATAGTAGGTACTAGATTAATCTTGCTCTGGATAGAGACCGGTCCTCTAAAAGCCATTTGTGAGTGAGTGAGTGAGTGAGTGAGTGAGTATGTATTAGTAATCTTTTCCAAGTATGTTAAAGGAGAAATGATTTCATATACAATGTATTATGTATCTTCGCACAAATTCTTCCACGTATTCGTAAATTTGTATTTATGACTTGTACTAATGGGCAATAAAACTGAGGTATGTAACTACAGCACGTGTTGTAAGCTTATTTCTTGTATTTCCAGTATATTGTTACGAGGTAACTCATTTTTAATTCAGCCTTCTTAAAAAGCTCAAACTTATTCTGTATGGAAACTACGTATGTTATTAGCATTATGTAACAGCTTCGCTGACTCAGAGATGTTCGCTGTTGTCAGACAGGTTGTTCTTGTTCTAAATCCACTTCTCTGCCTTACTTGACGTTTACACAAGCGTTCTTAACAATTTCCAGGAACTTACTTGTCCGTCAGGTTATTACTATTATTAGCATTATTATTATTTTTCATTGTTATATAGCCTAATGATATTCACATGACCAATGCAGCCTTCGGTAATTATTACAATATAACATATTATGTAAATGTTCTGACATTGTGCAATAATATATTATTATATGACACTGCAAACTTTGAATAAATTGAATTGTTTTAAAATCAGTATTTTATTGATGAAATGGTGGAATTTGTAATGAAGTCTATGACTACATATATATATACATATATATTTAACTTTATTTCAATCGTCGGTAATTATGTATGGAATTATAGGATGGGGTAACTCATTTAAATCCAATTTTAATCCAGTTTATTTATTACAGAAGAAAATAATTAAAATATGTCTTCATAAACCTATTGATTTTCCATCTCAAAATTTGTTTCTAGACTTTAATGTACTTAACGTAAGACAAATTTATTATATTGTATTAATAAAATTCATACATAAAAATTGAAATAATTTTGAATTGTATTCTCATAGTTATGAAACTAAAGGTATGAATTTTTTAAGATTGTTTGAACCAAAATGCAACACTGCTACAGTGTTTAATCATAGTAGTAATTTAGGTCAAGAATATATAACAAATTTATATCTAAATATCCTAATCTTGTCAGTTCTAATAGTTCTAGTATTAAATTTAAAAATTTATGTATGGATTTTTATAAACACTGAAAAATTGTAAATTTAAATTTATATACTATAACTACACAGTAGACATAAAACAAATTGTATTGTATAATTATCAATTTCAATTCAGGAATCCGCCCCTGAGCATGAGTTCTACTCTTTCAGGGGCGAGCTAAAGTTTTTCTGTATATTTTATATTTTATGTTACAATTATTAGCAAAATAATAAATAAATAAATAAATAAATAAATAAATAAATAAATAAATAAGTAAATGTTTATTTAAAAGAAATTTATTATTATTATTATTATTATTATTATTATTATTATTATTATTATTATTATTATTATTTTGTTGTTATTGTCTGCCACTATTGAATTCATTCCACACCCTTTGCTTTTTTTAATATACTGTTTTCAAATTATTCCCATAATATTGATTAATTTATTATGTCATCTATGATCATTGTTAAATTGGACATTTAATTGCAATTTTCAATAAAGGTATTCGTTTTTCAAGGTACAAAGTAATTATCATTATTTACAGACGGGTTCTGGCGGGTTCGCCTTTATCTCATTTACAGGTAAAATACTTTGAACATCGATTATCTCTACAGGTACATCTGACGGGTTCGCCCTTCTCTTACGAAACGCCTCATATGCTATCCATAGTTATTTTAGCTTCCTTTAGAATTAAAATTATTATTTCATAATTATAGGCTATATTGATTTTTTTATGTTTATTACTTGGGTTCGTGGATGACCCCAGCTACAGAACATATTTTCATTTTCTAGTTAGAATTATTTTGCTGTAGGCCTAATAGTGTTTTGTTGTAATCAAAGTCAACATGTACTGCAGTAGGTGATGAGAGTAAATTAATTGTCTAGACATAATAATTAACACTTAATGCAATAACAATTTCCTTTTTTTGCTCTTTATTTCAAGAAAAGTGAATGTGTTCTCTGATAAATGAAACAATAAAAAAATACAGATACAGAATAATCTGCCATTAAACTAATTAAATTAATTCATTCATTCATTGTTTAAACATAGTGAGTAAATCTGGGAGCAATAAATACTTGAATTTTCTTTCACTGTACATAAATATGCAGTAAGCTGTAATATATACTAATTACTAAGCATGAAATTCTAAAACAGCTAAGTTGCGAGAGTTAACATGGAAACGGTGATCTGATTAGTGACTAGTATTCATCATGTAAGCCAGTGATGTCAAAGCAAACGCATTTTTCTGACCTTGACGTCGTGCGCTGGCAGCAAGCGCTATGTATGGAAAGAGGAAGGGTTGTGTATACGAATAAGCAACCTGTTGTATTAACAAAACAGTGGTGCACAAACTTCAAACGGAACGTGAAATTTTATGTCGTTATTATTATATGGCTTCTTTATGTTTAATATTATCTATATTGTCTGTAAAACAAAAGTACTAACATTGATTTCTTATATTGCGCTTGTGTTTTAAATCTTAATAACATAATAGAGAGTTAAGAAGGAATATTCACTTAAATTCCATAGAAGTATAATATTATACTATATTAAGTGGATGAAACACATCATTCATAAAGAAAGTGATATTCCAAAGAAAGAGATTGAGTATGACAGGATAAGTTGGAATTTATATTGATGGTATCTTTAGCCTTACAAACGTAATCAATAAACTAATCAAAACAATATTACAGTACAAAGCAAAGTTACCTAGGTACTGTGTCTGTTTTAAATGTAACTAATATTACATAACAAAACTCTTATCGCATTATGATTTTAAGGTGATATTTGTGAGCAACTTCCTATCATCAGAATATTAAATTATTTTCTCGAAATCTGCTGAAGCTATAGAGCTGACATTTTTACAACGCATGGGCACGTATCTTTTGCTTATGATGTAACAGTAGTTGCTTTTTTAATTCATTTCCTTACAAACAATTACCATGTGAATATTTTCAAAATTTTCAATACACTATCTTCAGTAATACGTATATACGGTATATTAGATTTACGAAAACATTTTGTAAGGCTACTAAATAAATAGGCCTACACCTGAAAATTTCACTTTTCTATACGAAAAGTTGACAAAGTATTTCTTTTGAATATAAAATTCAAACTTGTGAAAAATGAGCATTAAAATTCAAACTTACATTCTTATAATGCACTTATACATCTCAGGCAAATCTAAAAATTAACATGGATACAGTTTTAATAAGTTCTCTTCCCTTTATCTATTGAATCAGTGTTGGCCATCCCTGAATATAGCTGGACCAAGCGGCATATACCACCTCTTTCGTCTGTCTCTTTCCTTTCCGCTGTAAAGCGCTCAGGCTCTCCTGGGCTCTAAAGCGCGAGCTTGCTCCTTTGGGCATCAATTGACATGCCTGATGTAAGCTAACTATAGTAATAAGATTTTTTTCTATTGGTGATGAAGTTTAATTAAGTAAATAGAGAGTCTAAATAACTAAATAAATTTAATAAATAAATAATCGTATATCATATTTTATTATTTTAATAAATGAAAGATTAAATTTTGTAAAACTTTTATTTCAGTGTGATTGATATGTACTATCTATATTAAGTCTGGTACCATAGGCCTATATGATTTCCTCTGTATAGAACATGAATCAGCAATATAGATAGCCAGATATGATTACCGAAGGAAGGACGACTTCGACATTTTGTTCTCTTTAATTTTCCCTTGCTGAACCTCCCGCGCTCACATCTACAAGCTATTATCAGTATACCCTACTTTCTCTTACTACACACTTTACCCATGTTCCTATCTAAAGTTACTACAAAATGAAGTAGTAGTGAATCAGCTCCAACAAGTAATCAAGAGAGTATCGAATATATAAGAAAAGGACTAAATTATTAACATTTTTAGTCTACCTATCAATCATTACGGGCCATATTCATAGACATTCTTAGCGCGTACTTCCGGTGGATGATCAACGAACTAACGTTTTTCGTATTCATAAACCAGTGTTAGCGATATGATATATGATATGATATGATATGATATGATATGATATGATATGATATGAATCCTGTACAAGTAATCAATCGATAGCCGGGGCTAGTTTAGCACGCTCGTAGCGCGGGCTAGCGAAATGTCTATGAATCTGTTTTGCGAGTTGAAGTGCTCAACCATTAAATTAAAATAAAATATTTTAACTATTTTCCACGAAAACAAAACATTAACATTAGGATAGAGAACAAAGGAATTAGGTACATGTCAAAGCAAATGGTTTTCGAAGCTTACAGACGGAATCAATACCAAACTGTATGATCATAGTTCAATGTGAGATAATATTTCAAATCATTATTATTTTACGCTGTTTTCAAATATAATTTTTCAAAAGCCAGCAATTAGAAGAATCTTGTTGCACAAAATACAGCTTAAATGTGTTTGAAATTAGTAATACATCTCACTTTTTAGACATTAAAGGTACGCTTTCACTACATCGTATCGCACTCATCGGACGTATCGCACGGATCGGAAAAAGACTATCTTTGCTGTAATTGTTATGTAACCGCGTTCACTACATCGTATCGCACGCATCGGCTCTCGGCAAATCCGTCCACGTTTCTCGGATGGGCAACTTTTCCGATGCGTGCGATCATGGCCTTCTTTAATAAGTCAATTTTAATTGGTCAACTGTTACTATTATGTAGTGTCATGTTCAGTGTCGCGCCAAAATGGCAGACGTAAAACTTATTTCGCGTGTAGAAAATTGCGAAGAATTATATAATTTGAGGCGTTCCCATTACAGTAATCAAGTCGTTTCTTGCAAATATATTACGTAACCAATATTCTTTCGTTTCTTCCTCTTCAATTAGGACGCATGAAGCAATTACAAATTCTTATTCGCTAACAGTCGTAATTAATAGACCTAACCTCAACTCCTCTGTTTTCAGTAATGTCAATATCGTACGACGTCATGTTTTAAACAGCTGATAGGGAATCCGATGAGGCGATGAGGTGAAGCCGTTACAGTGAACGCACAGCACTTAAAATATCCGTTGCGTGCGATTCGTACGAGGAGTGCGATACGATGTAGTGAACGCTTACCTTAATATTGCATTTTTTTTACAACACGCAATTATCTACACTTCACTCCTATGTAAGTTTAATGTTTTCTTTATGTTTCCACATATTCTGCGATAATAAACTATAAATAAATAGTATATAATAGGTCTATTTTCTTATTTTCAATAAAAGATTTAAAATTGTAGCTCAGTAGATTTAGAAGAAACCTGTTATAAAAATAATATCGAGTTTTTCTCACATTACACAAAGAATCATTTTGTCTGTTCACAGCCAATTTCATAAATGAATGAGAGAAAATCTCACAGCATGCTAACAATATAGGTTAATCCTTAATGTCGAATGTAAAATTTAAATTTAACAAAATATTAATATTCCAAAGATAAAAAAGCAAATAACACCGTTAACTGAAACTGATAGCAATCATCATCATTTTCAAAGTTCTTCGTTCCGTAGTAATAAACTCGAAAACCACTTGCGTACAATGATCACACGCATTATATATTGTGATTTCACATTTAATTTAATATTTCATCAATCTGTGTCTTTAAGTGTGAACATTTCAGTAAAGTTTTGCATTATATCTTAGGTTTATAGGTACATATACAAATATTATTCACAATAGTGGGTTCTCTTGCTTTCTTAAAATCTTTATACACTTTTTGTTTGCAGCAAAGCTAAATTATTTTTTTATATATCACACACATTGTTATAATTACAGTAATAATATATAAGCATTTTATTTTAACACAAGCGTTTTATTTATCCATCACACAAAAGTATTTGATGTGCACATAGTGAGATGTGTTTTCCATCACTGAATGTCAAGATTAAAAAAAAAAAAATTATCTCCACTTTCAGTAGTACTCACATAAATACTATAAGGTGTAGTTTTAGGAATAACCATCTACCGAGTAAACTGTTCAGCCTTGTAAATAAAAAGTGTGAACTATAGAAATTGAAGTACTTAATTAAATTATGTAGATTGAAATAGTACATTATGCAACGAGCCTATAATTATAGTAATTAAGAAGTGAGTATGGATATTTATGAAACGAGCGCAAGCGAGTTTCATAATTTTCATACGAGCTTCTTAATTACCATTATAGGCGAGTTTCATATGACTTTTTATGCTCGACCATATTTCTAACTTGAAATATTCAAATGTATATATTTTATTTGTATCTGACAAGATCGGAAGTGACCTTGTTCTAGGTCGTGAATTGTGAGATGTGAGCAGACGCGAAAGTATTGATTTTTTCCGAGGAACAATAATGTCATTGACCTTGTGTAATCCCGTTAAACTTGGTATAACCTTGAATATTGAATTCGACATTGAAAAACGAGATGACAAATTGAATTTATTTGAATATTATTTACAATTAACGCTAATTATTATAGTAACAGAACATAACTTTCTGTGACAGTATTGGATTTCCAGCCTCCGTGACTTTTCGCTAATTCTCTTTCAATTGCATATCCGAGAATAATCGATACTTGCGGTTTTATAACGAGTAGGTGTACTTTAATGACATGCATTAAAGGACTGCTACCAGGTGTATAATTACTACATTTCGGCATGGTCGAGCATAAATAAAATTATAGGCCTTAGTAAAAGAATAATTACTAGTTACTTTCTTGTTGAAGACACAGTTAATGGTACAGGAAAGAAAATAACAGTCTTTACTTTATATGATAGGTGCTGTTATTAATAATTTACCAGTTTTTTTATACTAGCTTGTAATAATGTAAAACATTCCAATTGAAATAACTAAATTACTCGACAGCAATTTAATTTAAGGGGACACGCTACTGAGATTTCTAATCTCCACAGTTTTGATTGTATGTTTTTGAAATTTTAAAATAGAATAAATGTTGATGAGTTACATGTGCAGAATTATTTTCAAAATTTTATGTTGAAAAGTGTACTCGGAAAAAAATAAAATATACAAAAGTGTTTATAATTTTAGTAAATAAATATCTTGGTCTCATATAAAGATAATTTGTTTCTTAAACTTTTAAAATGATGCTAAGACTACCTACAATGAAATGGTGCATGGGTTTGTTCCTAGTCAATACAGTTCATCAGTAAAAAAAATTAACTTTTAACATTGACCAAAATTGACGAAAACTCAGTAGCGTGTCCCCTTAAAATCGTCAATGACGACTGCTGGAAAGAGACACTGAAGCGCCATCTTTATAGTGAAAATAGTTTAAATGCTTCTTTTGTTTTCATTTGTTTATTTTAATTACAATAAATAAAGCAGTTGAGTTCTTTTTTTCACTGAACTCCACCAGACGTCGCTGACAATCATTGACAACAAGGAAAAATTTGTACAGACTCAGAAACAAAATTTGGGCTACCTGAATTATCCAATTTCAAATTATAACATATCTACTGCGCATCCTCGGTGCTTTTTACAAGTTCCAGTTATAACTAGGGGACGGATGTTGGTGACCTAAAAATCTACTTAAAATGATCAATATAATGCCCTTAAAGTAGTGGAAAATGACGTTGAATTCAAAGAAAATGACATTTAAATATTATTCAGAGTGCTCGCACCACAATTTCTTAAAAATTACTCGCCTTGTTTCAACGAGTGCCTCGCAAATCCCAGAGAGAGGAGGCAACTTCCTGGAATTTGACCAAGATAAAGGAAAAGGACATACAGTAAAATGAAGATTTTAAGGGAAAATTATAGATTTTAATGAGGGTTTACAATGTGTTTCAATCAGGGGTGGTCCATGTCAGTGCCTTCATTCTCCGTCTCCTCCTTCTCCCGCTCTTCACTTTTGTTACCAGATCTTCCAGATAGCGGAGTGTGAATGAGAAAAAGTGCATTCTTGCAACCTTAGAGTTAAAAATACTGTCTACTACGGTACATCCTTTCGGAACCATATTGGGGACACAACGTCCTATTGTCTAGGAAACGGTGCAAGTTTCCCCCCTTCCAAACATAAATTATAAATTTTAAAGGCATGTTGAGTCCTATAAGTATAATATAAGTATCAAATATGTGTAGGTTTATTACAGTCAAATTACTTATCAATAGTACACATGTTTAATCATTACAGACGTGGACAAATTATTAACAAAATTGACGATTTTTATGGTAATTCTGTTTACAAAATTTGACTTTTCAATTTAGACTACAGTTGAAAATTTTTCATATTTCCATCATTACAGTAGACAGAAATATGCAAAAATGTCAACTGTAGTTTAAATTGAAGAGTCAAGTTTTGTAAAAATATATAGCCTAATAAAAATCTTCAATTTAGCTAATAATTTAGAAATTAGCAAAAATGTCAACTGCATTGAAGAGCCAAATTTTGTAAAAATATAAAATAAAAATCTTCAGTTTTGCTAATAATTTGGAAATATCCAAAATGTCAACTGTAGTTCAAATTGAAGAATCGAATTTTCTAAAAATATACAATAAAAACCTTCAGTTTTGCTAATAATTTGTAAATATGCAAAAATATTAAATGTAGTCCAAATTGAAGAGTTAAATTTTGAAAAATATACAATACAAATCTTCAATTTGGCTAATTATTTGGAAATACACAAAAATGTCAACTGTAGTCTAAATTTAAGAATCATATTTTGTAAAAATATATAATAAAAATCTTCAATTTTGCTAATAATTTGTCCACGTCTGTACATTAAATGGTATATAAAAGTTTTTGACAAACGTTTTCGCCACAACCATGGTATCTTCAGGTCTTATTAAAGGAGAACACAATAACACATGATGAACACTTAAGAATATTCAGGTTAAAACAATCGTTAAAAGTTTATAAAACTGGTGTGGTAGGCAGTTAATTTCATGCTACATGTAATCATTTTAATGGCATATGTTCAAACTGCCTACCACACCAGTTTTTAAACTTTTAACGATTGTTTTATCCTGAATATTTTTAAGTGTTCATCATGTGTTATTGTGTTCTCTTTTAATATCACCTGAAGATGCCATGGTTATGGAGAAAACGTTTGTCAAAAACTTTTATATACCATTTCATGTAATATTGTAAGGGTTCAATGTGTGTACTATTGATAAGTAATTTGACTGTAATAAACCTACACATATTTGATACATAAATTCTAAAGATACCCGACAAAAGAACAGTAGGGGTCAAAATTCTCACTTAAACTAAGCTGCTGTCAAGCATTTTATGTTACTTCCGTTGTGTGAGGTGAAGCCTTCAGTGGAATGAGGGATGGACTTTAGAGTTTGTTCCAAACTATAAAACTCAGATTTCACTGTTATTCACTTATTGATTTCTATATTAATAGGCGTCGTCCTAATGTGAAAAATAAGATTACTTTTCATCAACATCCGCTCCCAATTATAACATACAGCGCATGATCAGTGCTTACAACTGGAAAATTCAGGTGGCCTAAATTTTGTTTAGGGTCTGTACATATCATAAAAATAAATCACAACAAAACATTATTCATTGAGGTTCAATTATGGGATGCAGTTTTAGTTTATATTTAAGAAATAAACTTGTATTCCAAATTATTAGAACCTATAAAGATTAACTTATAATTAAGATGATAAAAATAAAATAATTATGTAAGAACTAGAGGGAAGTTGAACGTTGTACTAAATTTATTTATATCGGAAATGGTTGAAATTGAAAATTACGACAGTAGGAAGCAATTTAAAATTCTGACAATTCACGATTTGAATAATTTACAGCTAGAGTTGTGGGAAATATACACATACTTCTATTTTTAAAATAAAGCACAAGTTTGCTTTCTTACCATTAGAATGCTGAACAACGTTCTGAACACAAAACAATATTTTTTTAGAGGTTTATGAAATTAACCAAAACAAAAGTTCTCATTTATACACACAGAACAAATACTGTAAGAGGTACTTAAATTAGTTTTTATGTGCATTGAAAGAAAAGGTTCAGACATAAAATACAATCAGTCAAAACTTATCTACAAAAATGGTTTTGGCGTCACTTTACTCGGTAGCTTGTATTCATCAAATAGTCGTACACAAGGAAAATTGTTTCTGCAACTCAGTTCGAATGGTGACAAAAATTCATACAGTCAAAAAACGTTATTTCTTTTTAATATAGGCCTTGTTTCATATCCGTGGACTTTGTACACGACAACTCTGTAGATGTTATATTATTTACACATAATACGTTACAAGGCATTCAATAAAATCCTTAAATAAGCATGCCATTCACTTCCGGTTCGTTGACTCATTCGAGATCAAGTGAACATCAAGTAAATCTCGTTACACACCTTTGCAATGAGAATACAACTTATAAAATTATACGTTTCTTACAATACGTATGTATATATTACTTTGGTCATTAACTTATTATTTTTTTTTACATTTCTTCGAGATAGGCCTTGTATTTATTTACGTGTCTCATCTATGAATGATCTTGAGTCTGTGAAATGTATTTTATTTTGAATTTCATTCAAGTCGTCTGTAAATTAGGTAGTAATCCAAATAAATCCTTTTGTATTGCAAACATCAGTTTTCTTTGCCAAATTGTAAAAAAAAAAAAAAATAAGAGCATTAAAAATTTACAGATGAAATGAAGTTGCACAATTCTTCCATATAGAAATAATATTTTCTAAAACAGTATTGCTTTTGTAGAAGATTTAAATTTTTAATACAGTCCGTAATTTAAAATATTTTAATTATGTTTTATATCTTTCACTGATAGATTAATGTTTCATTTTCAGTGAAATCTGGTCGTGAATATTTAATTGTTATAGTTTAGCCTGAGAATGATAAAAATGTTGCCTAAGTGTTAATCATAAAGTGTTGGTGACTATATTATTTTCAACTAATACTCACAAAATTGAGCGAAGTATTTCAGAAACTGAATTAATTAACTTACTAATTTTGTGATAACTATTAAAACGACCGGTATTTAATTGTAGCGGGATGTGTAATGCCAAATTCTCCAGCAAATTTATTATTTGGCTGTTGTAAATATTTAGGCCTATATTACTTTTTGTTCAGCCAAGAGAAACTTTAACCTAATAATTTCATAGTAATTATTAAAACGAACTGTATTTAATTGTAATAAGATGTGTAATGCCAAATTCTCTAGCAACAATAAATCAAACCAAATTTATTATTTATCTGTTGTAAATATTTAGGCCTATATTCCTCTTCGTTCAACCAAGAGAAACTTTAACCTAATAATTTCATGTTAATTATTAAAACGAACTACATTTAATTGTAATAGGATATGTAACGCCAAATTCTCTAGCAACAAAAAATCGAAAGCAAATTTATTATTTAGCTGTTGTAAATACTTAGGCCTATATTCTTTTTTGTTCAACCAAGAGAAACTTTAACCTAATAATTTCTTATTAATTATTAAAACGAACTGTATTTAAATTGTAATGAGATGTGTAATGCCAAATTCTCCAGGAACAATAAATCAAATCAAATTTATTATTTAGCTGTTGTAAATATTAAGCCTATATTCATTTTCGTTCAGCCGAGAGAAACTTTAACCTAAAATTTCATATTAATTATTAAAACGAACTGTATTTAATTGTAATAGGATGTGTGATGCCAAATTCTCTAGCAACAATAAATCGAAAGGAAATTAATTATTTGGCTGTTGTAAATATTTAGGCCTATATTACTTTTTGTTCAACGAAGAGAAACTTATTCCATATTAATTATTAAAACGAACTTTATTTAATTGTAATAGGATATGTAATGCCAAATTCTCTAGCAACAACAAATCGAAAACAAATTTATTATTTGGCTGTTGTAAATATTTAGGCCTATATTCCTTTTTGTTCAGCTTAGAGGAATTTTAATCTATTAATTTTATATTACTATTAAAACAAACTGTATTTAATTGTAATAGGATATGTAATGTCAAATTCTCTTGCAACAACAAATCGAAAGCAAATTTATTATTTGACTGTTGTAAATATTTATGCCTATATTACTTTTTGTTCAGCCACGAGAAACTTTAACCTAATAATTTAATTAGTTAATAATTATTAAAACGAACTGTATTTAATTGTAATGAGATGTGTAATGCCAAATTCTCTAGCAACAATAAATCGAAAGAAAATTTAATATTTGGCTGTTGTAAATATTTAGGCCTATATTCCTTTTTGTTCAGGTTAGAGGAATTTTAATCTATTAATTTTATATTAACTATTAAATCGAACTGTATTTAATTGTAATAGGATGTGTAATGCCAAATTCTCTAGCAACAACAAATCGAAAGCAAATTTATTATTTAGCTGTTGTCAATATTTAGGTCTATATTACTTTCGATTCAGCTAAGAGAAACTTATTCCATATTAATTATTAAAACGAACTTTATTTAATTGTAATAGGATATGTAATGCCAAATTCTCTAGCAACAATAAATCGAAAGCAAATTTAATATTTGGCTGTTGTAAATATTTAGGCCTATATTCCTTTTTGTTCAGCTTAGAGGAATTTTAATCTATTAATTTTATATTAACTATTAAATCGAACTGTATTTAATTGTAATAGGATGTGTAATGCCAAATTCTCTAGCAACAACAAATCGAAAGCAAATTTATTATTTAGCTGTTGTCAATATTTAGGCCTATATTACTTTCGATTCAGCTAAGAGAAACTTATTCCATATTAATTATTAAAACGAACTTTATTTAATTGTAATAGGATATGTAATGCCAAATTCTCTAGCAACAATAAATCGAAAGCAAATTTAATATTTGGCTGTTGTAAATATTTAGGCCTATATGGTCATATTAATTATTAAAACGAATTGTATTTTTATTGTAATAGGATGTGTGATGCCAAATTCTCTAGCAACTATAAATCTTAAGCAAATTTATTATTTGGTGTTGTAAATATTTAGGCCTATATTCCTTTCTGTTCAGCTTAGAAGAATTTTCATCTATTAATTTTATATTAACTATTAAAACGAACTGTATTTAATTGTAATAGGAAGTGTAATGCCAAATTCTCTAGCAACAATAAATCGAAAGGAAATTTATTATTTAGCTGTTGTCAATATTTAGGCCTAAATTTCTTTTGATTCAGCTAAGAGAAACTTAAAAAAAAAAAAAAACACCCAAATTTTTTGGAGACAACTAAATTTCCCATATTGACTTCTCCAAAATAATAATCTACTTAGGCTATGTGCTTTTAGTATGCAACAAAATATATTTAGAATTTTTATAATTTAAATTTTATATATAAATTTCTTTATAATATGATAATAGTTCAGTTTAGTATTAAGTTATGTGTGTAATTCATTCCATCTGTCTTAAATAAGAAGCTATAGCAGGATTTATTTAATGTACCAAATCCTCTGCTATTATTACTTACATTTCATTACAGAATTCTGCAAATGAAAGAGTGTAGAATCAAGATCACTGAACCCATAGCATGAGATTCCGAATCTTAGTCTTACAACCAGAATCACAAAATGATGGCGTCATTCCATAGCATCAATTTCCGGTTGTCATTTACGAAGACAAATAAAAAAAAATTCCTCACGTCAAGTCAAAGATAGAAGAGAACTAAATTAAAAACATAAAATGAAATTTAGGAAAAGAATCTTTAGTTTCAAAAGAAGCCACGTGCGCGCCACTAACACATTTTCTTCGCCCCATTTTACAATTTTTCATTTGTTTGTTCAGCTGTTAAAAGACAAGTTATAAGAAGTTTGACAATGTGCTTAGTCTCTTCCGTGAACAGCTGTCTCTCTCTCTGATAGTCTTCATCCTTGTCTTACACATGTGTTGCGCCCCGTATGGGTTTACAAAGTAAACAGGGTGTCCATTAGTGAGAGATGCAAAGTCTGTTGCCCTTTAATCCTCCACTAACCTGACGCCTGTCAATCACAGCTTGGAGTCAAGACCTCAGGTTGAAACCAACGTGACTATTTTACACTGCCAAATGTTTCATTTACTAACAGCAGAGAACGTTCTACACACAGATGCTAAATTAAATGAATTTAGTCTACTTATGAAACGAAAGAAGATATTTTAATTCACTATATTTGCAGATGTGTGTACATTTCTCACCAACAACACTTAAACAAGTAATTATATATTTATAAACTTAGAAAAAATATATGCACATACCATAATTTACAAAGCTATTATCAGGGCCGGGTATTTATGGAGATCGCGAAAATCACGACATACAAGATATACAATAGATTTTGTGCGAGATCGTGCGTATTTGCTTGGTTTCCGCACAGAACCAATCCGCGGTAAGTCTAAAATTCCACATTCAGTATTCCCAACCTAACACACATAACAATTTCCCTCTTCTTACCGCTTAAGTGACATATTGATTTTACTGCTTTAGGCTTTTAACATATTATTTTTAGAGACGTTCAATATAGTAATAATTATAAATTGGAAACTTACCACTACAATTTCAACTAAATTGCACTGTTAATTATTGTTTTTAAATATTTACAAAAATTAAGTAAACTCTACAACTCCACTAAAGTTACTGCATTCGTGATGCAAGTAACATTAAGGAAGCCGTGAAAAAATAAACAAGATTCCATAGACTGGGGGGGAGGGGGGAAGATAGACGTATATCACGGCCTGATGGAGTATAGTAAACACAGAAAACATTTTAAAGCAACAATGTTGAAGATAGATATTTTTATTTTGCAAATTTGCCGTCATTGAACAGAAACCAGGATGGAGATTTCATTTAGAAATTCCTCTTTCGGGTATGTAATAAACGATCTTCGCACAAAATAATGTACGATACACGAGCGGTATGTTTTCTTTCAACTCTCGGAAATTAAAAAAGCTCAATTACTTTTCGCTTTTCCAAACTTTTCCTCGAACATGAAAACTTCAACATACCGCTCTTGTAACGCATATTACTATTTACTAATCTTTACGAATTAAGTTTTTCTGATTAATAATATGCGGATAAAACAATCGCGACAAATCGCGAAATAGAGTTCTAATAGCGAAATATGAACACATTCGCGAATTATTATTATTATTATTATTATTGCGTCGTTTTATAGCAAATTTCATATCCTGAGTTTCTTTTTGGATTTTTTTTCCACTTGAATTTATTATACATCCAAGTAGGCCACATTACATGGTATTCCAGGTGTTCTGATTACATTAATGAACTCAGAAGACGGATAATTAAACATTTCACTAATAAATTGAAAGTGTTAATTTGAAGACTGCAAGTTTTTTTTTTTTTTTTCCTTTTTAATGAATGTGTGTTAAATACAATCTCAATCCAACAAATATTGTCTATTGGCCATACCCCATCTTTAGCAGAATCCAACGAACATTTAATGTTAATTATTTGTAAAGTAGGCATAATATTCATACTGAATTAATACTCCAATTCCAAAATAATTATATTTTCCAAAATTTCCATTAATCTCCAATATTCTCCGCCGACACTAATATTAAAAAACACAAATGATAAAATTAATCTCCATAAATACCTGCCCCTGGCTATTATGAATCAGTCAACCAGAAAAAGAAATCTAGAATTATGTCACAAAATATACTTTAAGTGAATTTAGAATATGTGTAGCCTATAGGCCTATCAATGTTTAGCAGAGTACACTTTTCTCCGTTGTAAAATTATTACAGTTATTTATTTTGGGTAACTAAATGTGAAGAAGTTCCTATTTGGAATAACCTTTTCGAAAATGATTGCGGTTATTCTGAAGAAAATGAGGTGGATTGTTTTAACATTCAGTCATAAAAAATGTATAAGACAAGGATGTCAATAAACCTTATGAGTAGAGCCCGTATTTATAAAACTTGAAATATGCATGCAAATGTGACCTAAAAAATCTTAAAATATACATGATAATAAGCAATATAAAGTTCTAAAAGTACGGTAATTGCTTGTTAATGGTTTTACATTCAAATGAATTAAAATTTGGAGATTTTCAAACCTTGGTGCATGAAAAATTTGTTGACAGTTGTGTAAAGCATTTTACATAGCAATAAAAAGATCTGATTTATGTTTATAGGCCTATAAAATTCCTACCTTTATCCACATTAAATTTGAGAATTACAGGAAACGATTAATTTTATCTTCATGTTTCCCATATTGAAGCTTCTACACCTATCACAAAGAGATTTTTGTACGTTGAGTATAACCTTTGAACATCAAAAAAATCAAAGGTTCATGAGAGAAATTCCATATTTCTTCTTGTGCCAACTGTTTTTTAATTTTGCTGCTTCACCACTTAAAAATTTTGCTATTTTACAAATAGGATTATATCCGAAAATATTTGCAAACCTGATTGAAGTTTCTCAGAAACACTCTTTTACAACAATTCTTTATGTTTCAGGGATCAAAACATATTTTGAACTGAGGATAGGGACTCTTGCTGTGGAGAACACTATTTCCATTCTTGTTTTGTTTCACATAGTCTATACTGACTCACGTGGTACTAAAATAAATGAGCTAAGCATAATGTTACGTTTCCACATGGCGTGAATCATTCATTATTCACCAAGGTTCGGAGAGCTGCTGAATATGTCATTTTTATTACAAAGAAATATGTCCAGATTATTCAGTTTTTATATTAAAATAGAAAAACATGCATACAAGGTAAATGAATCTTAAAATATTCAATCATGTGCACTAACAATATTGCTATTATTAACTTTTGTTATAATAAATCGAAGAAAACCATGTTTGCATATGTTAAATTAATTTGTATGCAATAATCATTTTGCATTAAAATTCGGGCTCTACTTATAAGTCATAGTCATACAGTAGATGTATAATTAAAAATGTTACAATATTTTTTCATGTATCAGGTTCATATCAGAAGTGTTGATTTGTCTTTTAATCACAACATTTATAACAGTAGTTTTCAAACTTCGTAAGCTGTGCCCTAGCAAACAGAGATATCTGATTATTGTGTCAACATAGTCCAACAAATATTTTGTTACCGTTCATTGCATTTTGTCAGTTTACATCTTCTGACCTGAATTTATGGGTGCACCATGGAGAAACAAAAATACAAAGCAATCCTCTTCCTAATAACAGCTGGCCAAGGAACTGGCGAGTGCTACACCCTATCGGTAAAGAACGAAACTACTTCTGAGTATACCAAATGGAATAATCAGGCAAATCGTATGAGTCAGAGATTACAGAAATATTAGTGATTCCAAATGTACTCAATCGAAAGGAAAAGATTAAGATACAGTACCGTCAAAGCGGGCTACTTGGACCCTTAAGGTGTTACTTGAACCCAGAAGAAAAAATGTTTTCGTCGATGTAAAATAACAGTTTGGTGTCGAAAGTTGTGGTTTTTTTCTCTGCAAACTTTCATCTGTACAAATGTGTTCACCTAAGTTACTCCAATGGTAAGTAAACATTTTTTTTTTCTTCTGGGGTCAAGTAACACCTTAAGGGTCCAAGTAGCCCGGTTTGACGGTATTCTCTGTATATTTGATACAGTGGATTACTTTAGATGTTTTGGTTATAGTATTCGTATACCAAAGAAAGAAAGGCTATCCATCTCTACTCCAGTGTTTTCTTAAAATTGAACATACGTAGCTTAATTATAAAAATGAACGGAACGAATATAAAATATGATCTTTCGTATTAACGGTAACTCATTTTACACTTCATTTCAATGTTGAAACTTCTAACATTGTTGACACATTGTTTCATGTTGAATTAAAAAATATGAACTGTATAATTTATTCTTCTAGTACTGGGTGTTCAATTCAAAGTGTATCATGGCTCGCTGTATGCCGTCATGTGGCTAGTCGATGAACCTAGACAATTCAATCTCCTACACTTCCGCAGAGGTGCATTACCTATGAGGCAGAGAAGTTGCCTAGCAAGTACGGCGTTCATACTGAAGAGTACTTACCTATACGTACTGTAACGCCGGTAGTGGCAGGAATGTGAACTGTTTGGAAACATGTACTGAGGTGGGTTTTTTTCTTACTGTCGGGATATGGGGAGAGGGTTAAGACAATTACTTACGTATTTGTTGACATTAACTTCGACGGTCAACATGGACACGGAGAATTTGATTTATGTTGTGGAATGCTGCCGTACGCAACCGATGATAAAAAATACCCTGCGTACGACTTGCCGGCGCAAAACACAATTCGAAAGAGGTAATGGTAGCACAGAGACTTTACAGACCGCCATCTGTTGCTACGACGTTCAAGTTATATCGTACACGTTCTCAAGTTCAGATTGAACGCCTTGAATAATAGGCAACTTCTCTGACATAAAAGCTGAAACTCGCTTCAAATCGCTGACTCACAACAGTGACGTCATGACACACTTTGAAATGAATACCCAGTATAAAAGAGTTGGAATTATTAATGTAAAAAC
Organism: Periplaneta americana; assembly: GCF_040183065.1. Lineage (NCBI taxonomy): Eukaryota > Metazoa > Arthropoda > Insecta > Blattodea > Blattidae > Periplaneta > Periplaneta americana. The sequence goes on from NC_091119.1 coordinate 22,984,771, forward strand.
TTTCCAGGGCAACAACACCAAATAAGATTTCGCTCTCTATTGGGGCACGTCTCACAATTTGAAAACCACTGACCACAAGTTTGTATGTCACAGATATTCTTTATAGCTGCAGCCGAGATCACATCTTAACATACGATCTATATGACTGCAAATAGATTCTATATTCCATACACTCCACTTTTGTTCAGTAAGTACAGTACATAGAGTTTATCACGGAATAAGGTGGTGATTAAAACTTCACAGAACCGGGGTAAATTTTGAGGAACGGACAAAGTGCGAAACAAACTTGAGACAGAGAGAGGAGGCTACCAAACAATGTGTTAGCAGAGCCCTTTACAGCTCTTGTAGTTGCAGCTGAAGAATTGGTTGTCACTGGATTTCATTTGTCCCATTGTGTGACGTAAACACACCCCCGCCCCGCTCACTGGGTTGTTTATAAGGTAACACGGAGGCGAACGTGGTATAGAATTCAGGAACATTTCTAACCTAATGTTAATCACGGCTAGCTGAACATTACAAGAAGTTAAAACTGTAGAGTTGAATTCGTAGAACTTTGAACACGGGTTGTATCTGCGCAGAGCTAAATATTCATCACAAAAGATCTGCCAATGGCGTTCTGAATATTGTTATAATATATTTTCTTCAAAAGAAGTTAAGATTGTACAGCTAAATTAGTATAACTTGGAACACGGCTCATATCTATGCAGAACTAAACATTCATCGGAAAAGATCTGACAGTGGCGTTCTGAATAATGTTATATTTTCTTCAAAGGAAGTTAAGATTGTGCAGCTAACTTGGGACACGGCTCATATCTGCGCAGAACTAAACATTCATCAGAAAAGATCTGACAGTGGCGTTCTGAATATTGTTATAATATATTTTCTTTAAAAGAAGTTAAGATTGTACAGCTAAATTAGTATAACTCCGGACACGTCTCATATCTGCGCAGAACTAAACATTCATCAGAAAAGATCTGCCAATGGCTTTCTGAATATTGTTATAATATATTTTCTTGAAAAGAAGTTAAGATTGTACAGCTAAATTAGTATAACCTGGGACACGTCTCATATCTGCGCAGAACTAAACATTCTTCAGAAAAGATCTGGCAATGGTGTTCTGAATATTGTTATAATATATTTTCTTGAAAAGAAGTTAAGATTGTACAGCTAAATTAGTATAACCTGGGACACGTCTCATATCTGCGCAGAACTAAACATTCATCAGAAAAGATCTGCCAATGGCGTTCTGAATATTGTTATAATATATTTTCTTGAAAAGAAGTTAAGATTGTACAGCTAAATTAGTATAACCTGGGACACGTCTCATATCTGCGCAGAACTAAACATTCATGGGAAAAGATCTGACAGTGGCGTTCTGAATAATGTCATATTTTCTTAAAGGAAGTTAAGATTGTACAGCTAAATTAGTATAACTTGGGACACGGCTCATATCTGCGCAGAACTAACCATTCACCAGAAAAGATCTGTCAATGGCGTTCTGAATATTGTTATAATATATTTTCTTCAAAAGAAGTTAAGATTGTACAGCTAAATTAGTATAACCTGGGACACGTGTCATATCTGCGCAGAACTAAACATTCATCAGAAAAGATCTGGCAATGGTGTTCTGAATATTGTTATAATATATTTTCTTCAAAAGAAGTTAAGATTGTACAGCTAAATTAGTGTAACTTGGGACACGGCTCATATCTGCGCAGAACTAACCATTCATCAGAAAAGATCTGACATTGACGTTCTGAATATTGTTATAATATATTTTCTTCGAAAGAAGTTAAGATTGTACAGCTAAATTAGTACAACTTGGGACACGGCTCATATCTGCGCAGATCTAAACATTCATCGGGAAAGATTTGACAGTGGCGTTTTGAATATTGTAAGAATTCTACATTTACTTCAAAAGAAGTCAAGATTGTTTAGTTGAAGAATTCAAGATTATAGAGCTAAATCTGTAGAAGTTGGGACACGGCTTATATCTACGTAGAAATAAATATTCATAGGAAAAGATCTGACAGTGACGTTTTGAGTATTTTAAGAATTCTACATTTACTTCAAAAGAAGTTAAGATTTGTCTAGCTGAAAATTTCAAGATTATAGAGCTAAATCTGTAGAACTTGGAACACGGCCTATATCTGCGCAGAATTATTCATCGGAAAAGATCTGACAGTGGCTTTTGAATATTTTAAGAATTCTACATTTACTTCAAAATAAGTCAAGATTGTATACAGTACATATGAATCCTCTAGATTCAAAACCCCCTAAAGACCATTTTGTTCATAAGTGAGTTATGCCACATATTTCTTGCTAAGAATGAATTCTTATGATTTATATAGTTTGAATTAAAAAATAAAGCCATTAAATTTAATGTAAAATGTCTGTTAAAAGTCAATGTTAGGTTGAAAATTTCCTCTATTTGTCACCAGTTACTGTCAAAATCCTTTAATTTGTGAAAGTGGATATAAGGATTTTGAATCTATAGGATTCATATGCATCTTAGAGTTTTATTTCTTTCTTCGAATTTATGAGTAATATTAGTTTTTGCAGATCCAGTCACAGATCAGTCAGCAAATATAGAATATAAACAAAAAATTTAGAGTTCAATTCTCGGCATATAGCTACATTAATATGAGATGCAATGTAAAAAGTGGCTGTAGATTTTCCCCGAATAGTTTCTTTTCCCATTCGTTTGTCATTGCTTGTTATAGGCCTATCTTTTTTTAATTACCTTCCTTTGAAGAAAATATGTTGGCTAATGTTAGAATTGCTGTTATTATTATTGTAAATAATTTAGAAATTGGTCTAAGTGATATAAAATAAAACTAAAACTTTCAATTAATTATGATTAATATTAAAGATTTTTAACGTAAGAAAATTGAATAAATAAAATTATCTCGATTCAGTTCTAAACGTTTGTTTTCATTTCTGTCCATGTTCAAAGTTATAAAAATTAGACTCTACCTTATCAAATCACGAGTTTTCCCTCACTTCTTGAAGTCAGCCGACAACGTATTAAAATATACTGAGCTAGGTTCCTGTCTCATTCATGCATTGACATTAGAAGAATTGTTCCTGAATTCTTAGCTTCATCCCAGGTTGGACTTCACTTGACTGACAAAACTAAAAGTGATCTAACTCCACTTGCAATTAAGTCGATATGTCCATTAAAGTAAATTCAAAATTCAACTTTATTGTGCAGTTGAGATAGAACACCAATATGTACGGAGACTGGCTGAAAGAATCGACTTGAGTGAGAACTGGGCTGGGCATTCGAAGAAATGTTCAACTCACCGAGGTAGAATGGCGTTCAGGGACGAAAGTAGAGGTGGGTATCATTACTACAATGACAGTGCAGGTTGCCACAGTATTTGATTTGTAGAACCGATCGCTTTTTAAAGCCAGCCAACTGATTGAGGGAGGAACACAGCTGGGTTTAAGCCTATTTTGTATGCGCTCCATTGCATTCCACCATGTTGGTAGGCGTAATCTCGAGGACTCAAGAATAACTATAAATAAATCGGTGTGGAACGGATGTGGAATAGACTTGAAAATGAGACCGTAGAATGGAAATGCCGTAATAATACTTTTTTTGTTTTCTTAATCTTTCAATATCAAAAGGTTTCAATATTACACTATTATACAAATTGGTTACACAACTTTTGACACTGTATCACTTCGGAATATGTATGATAAGAATTTTGTATTAGTTTTAATGTACCTTGTTAACATGTTTCGACCTATTTTCGGCCATCTTCGGAACTGGTCGTTGTTGGTCTTGGCGCCTCTTGTTTCTTGTGTGGGTGCGTTTGTATTGTAGATGAGTTGTAGATGAAATTGAGTTGTGTGTTGAGAATATCAAAACACATACTTACACTCTTTGACTCTACACTACGAACGCACCCTAACAGGAAACAAGAGGCGCCAAGACCAACAACGATCAGTTCTGAAGATGACCGAAAATAGGTAGAAACATGTTAACAAGGTACGTTAAAATTTAACACAAGAAAGTCTTATCATACATATTCCGAAGTGATACAGTGTTAAAAGTTGTGTAATCAAGAGGAAGAATGTTGTTTGATTTGTAGACACAAAAAATATTGTAACGAAATTCGATTGTGGTACAAAGTTACTGTAACTAGTAAAAGATTTTCCAGTTATCAATGTAATTATTACACTTTTGTATATAAACCCTAACTCTTCTTAGCCCCGACATTTGCGTCTGACGTAGTAGTAGCCCATTTTATTTACAGACGCTTTCAACTGCAGAAATTCAAATTGGCCGAGCAATGTTTCGTCAGAAGTCGTAAATCAGGAAGAATGTTGTTTGATTTGTAGACACAAAAATATTGTAACGAAATTCGATTGTGGTACAAAGTTACTGTAACTAGTAAAAGGTTCTCCAGTTACCAATGTAATTATTACAATTTTGTATATAAACCCTAACTCTCGACATTTGGGTCTCACATGTTCCTAGACGATTCTTTGAGCCATAGCCCCACACTAGGAATACGAAGTGTGAAGTCGAACCGTGAGGCACCCCATTACGACCCCCGCAGCCCTCCCATCCCATCACGTCTCCTACAATGAAATCATCACAGCCTCCAGGGCAGGAGGGTGGTCGGTGGCGGTGCGGGGGGTAGTTCTCAGTAAGCCGTAGCTGCACCCGCACTGTGATGGTGGTGGTGCATCATGTGGTGGTGGTTCAGATGGTTCAGGTGGTTCAAGTGGTTCAGGTGGTTCACAGGCGAGTGTTCGTTACTGGGCGGCGTCGGCATCCCCGTGGCACTTTGACACACGTACCACTCCGACAGGTTGGTGGTCCCCGGCGCCGCCTGCTGGTGCAGCGGGTTGTGCTGCTGATGTAGCGACGGCGCGGGGGCGTTGGCGGCGTGGTGGTGCTGGTTGGCGTGGTGGTGGTCGGGCGAAGTGGTGCCGGCGCCCGCCGTGCCGCCTCCACCGCCGCCGGGCGCCGCGACGCTGATGGAGCCCGCGGACGAGCTGTTGGAGTCGCTGCCGTCGCTGTCGTAGCCCGGGGGCGGACTCTTGCCGGCGCTGCTGCCCCCGGAGCCGCCCCCGCAGCCGTGCACCTTCATGTGCTTCCGCAGCGAGCTGGGGTGCGTGTAGCTCTTGTCGCAGCCTGACACCCGGCAATTGTAAGGCTTGTCCGACGTGTGCACGTGGGAATGCTTCTTCCGGTCGGAGCTGTTCGCGAACCGCCGGTCGCAGCCCTCGAACTCGCACTTGAACGGCTTCTCGCCTGCGGACAAAGAAACCAACGGAGACTTCAGTTCAAGAAGCTACGGGCACAGAACTGCATGAACACAATCTTTAGGAGTGACTGCGTCTTTATTGGAAGCACAAACTGAAGAATATCACATTTATGTCGTGTTTCTGATACATCTCAGAACTCTCAGGCTCGGTTTCTTTAACCTTTGTTAAATTATAACAGTGTGTTATTCCATTTTAACTGTAAACTTAACAGCTGAAGCATTTCTTCAACTATTGTTAGTAGTAACAGGCTGTTAAAACCTATGTTAATTTAACTGCCCAATTTCATGCAGTTAAATCATTTAACTCTCTGTTAGCATAGAAGTATCCAATATGGCTGGTGCGTTAGATGCTGAACTTACATATCTGGATTATATAGAAAATGATATCAATGAATACATAAACAGAGGGGATGATTTCTGTGATTTGACAAACCAGAAGTTCATTGAAAGGTATAGTCTATTTTCTGCCAATCCTCACTTTTCGCTTTCAACTTAGATCCGTTTGTTTGTTTATTCTCATTAATTGGTTTATACTGCGAAATAATTTCCAGCAGAAGGTTTCTTTCAAACGAAGAGAAATTAGTCTCACGATTTCTATTTGTTCCAGTGTTTTCCTTTTCATAACAGCAATACCAATACGCCGCTCCACGCTATTGTGATACAGACGAGGAAAGAAGCAGAAATCAAACCTGAGAGAATAGAAAGACTTCTATCCTCTCTGAATCAAACAACGGAAACAAGCGAGAATCGCAACTGTCAGAGTTCAGAAAACAGAAGTGAGCCTATACTTGTTTATAGGTTACGGTTAAACTCTATAATCTCTGGTCCTAACAGAGAGTTAACAAACAGAATGTTAAAATATGAAATGTAAATTTGAAGAAACGCAATATTTTTAACAGCAATTCATTACTTTTAACTTACAGTTAATTAATGCTATGTTAGGTGCATTTTAACAAAGGTTGAAGAAACAGGGCCTCAATTACTTAACTGCTCTTATATATTTAACTGCACTGATAACTTTCATGAGTTTCCGGAGAGTTAAATGTAAGATTTACCAGCTCTTGTAACTAACACTTGGGGTAACTTCAAATGTTTAATTTATATTTCAAATTTTCAAATTTCAAATGCATCGGAAGATGCTATAACATGGTAAAGTACAAATTTATATAATAACACAGAACAGAACACATAGACTAATACAGAATAATACATTAGACTATAGAATATAATTACAACAATAGAAATAGAAATAAAATAATACAATCAATATAAAAAGAGGATACAATAATATTAACAAAATTTGAGGACCGGATGAACAGCGCTCGTGTTCGGTCGCAGTTCAGATATATTATAAGAGGAATATAGAAAATAGAATAAGAACATTAAAATTAGTAATGATAATAATAATTATAATAATAATAATAATTATTATTATTATTATTATTATTATTTATTTATTTAATCTGGCAGAGCTAAGACCAGTAGGCCTTCTCTTCCGCCCAGCCAGACTCTAATTCTAATTGAATACAATTGGCTTACAATAGTTATTACATTAATACCTAGACCATAAAACAACATGAAAGTAAATAATGAAAGTTGGATAAGTAATGTTAGTGTGACAATAATAAACATTGGTAAGAAATAGTGATGATAATATAATAATAATAATAATAATAATAATAATAATAATAATAATAATAATAATAATGAGCTAATTTAAATATTTATTCTGTGATATATAACCATTAAGCATTGAGAAACCTGAAAGAGCTATTATTGTTAACAAGAATTGTTAGAAAAATATTTCGTTAGTCTATTCTTAAATTGGTTTGATGTCTGACAGTCCCTGACATTATTCGGTAGGGAATTCCAGAGCCGAGGAACAGCCACTTGAAAGAAGATGAATATGAGGATGTTCGGTGGGAGGGAATGGATAATACTGAGGAGGGTTGTGATCGTGTTTACAGCTAGGCCTACAATGAAATTATATAATATTAATATTAACATAGAGAAGAATAATATCGTAGGTGAATAAAGGACAATTTTTGAAAAAAAAAAAAATTCCGAAATTATAGAATACAAATACAATGTAGGCTGATTAATTCATACACATAGGCTATAAATTTATTTAATCAAATTGAAGACATTAACACGTTTCTAATTTTCTTGTTATATGTTAGTGGATTACATGTTATATATCTCCACTAGTATTTTGCTAATGATTTCTTTTTAGTTATTTATAGTTACTTTTGTTTGCAGTAGTTTTCAGTAGTCATATGGCTGATAGGAACACAGTGAGCTCTGCAATAGTAGAAGCAAGGCATTTTAATTAAGGAACCGTGTGATAAACGATAGTGCATATGTACACTTCCATCTCACTCGTAATATGATTAAAAAAGCAATAAGGTATTTGGCGTGATCATAGAGGTAAATAATACTATTGGAGAGAGGGCTAGATGTAACTTCTGCTACAAAACTGTGACCGTAGTCAGCTGTGATAGCTATGACAGACATATTGATAAACATATAAAACTACTTTACATTCATCCATACCAGCGTTTCTCAAACTATGGTCCGTGGACCACCTGTGGTCCTCGAGATCTGCCCTTGTGGTTCTTCAAAAGGACAGAAGAAAAAATGGAATTCAAACGAATTGCTTATCGAACTATAGCTGAAAATCTCAGAGTTTGGAAATGACACATGGCAATCACCTTTCACTTTTTCTTTCAGTACTGACATTTTATGAAATTTATTACCCTATCCGTCTATTGACTTCCCACTCTACTCTCAGCAACAAAAGAGGGATTTAAAGCACTATGAACGTGGTGTTTCTCGCTGTGTTTTCCATGTACATCAGCTGATGACATGTGACTAAGTACATTGGCATATCTTTCAGATGTATTCTCAAAACTAAACGAACTGAATCTCTGTCTACAAGGTAATTCTTTGACTTTTCTCAATGCGTACGAGAAAATAAACTTGGTTTGTGGGTCAGTTCGTAAAACAGACGATTTTCTCACTATTTCCAATCCTAGAGTCGAAAATGATTTCGTTATTGGAAAAGAATTAAGCATTGACATATGTTCGCATCTCGAAACTCTAAGGTCACAATTTTAAACTTATTTTCCAAGTAAATATGAAGAATTTTCATGTTTTCGTGATCCATTTCATTGCGATATTGAAAATAATAAACTTTCACTGAGTGAAAGAGAACAGTTAATTGACCTCTTGAACGACACCGGACTTAAAGTAAATTCCAAACGGAAGGTATGGTTAATTTCTGTGATGCTTTAGAGATTATAATTCAGTTTGCTTTTACGTATCTGTGTGAGAAAGGGCTTTAATCACTAACTCTAATAAAAACAAAGTACTGAAATCGATTCCATGTATGTGACGATCTCCAACTTAAGCATACATCCAAATATAGAACAACTGTGCTACAATCGGCAGGTTTATTCATCTCATTAATGTGAACACCGACATTTATTTATTTTGTTTAGTTAAGAAGTTAAAGATTTTATCCAATCTCTAATAGCCTTGATTTATTAAAAAACGAAAATGATTTTTTTCTATTAACATTAACTTATTTAGTTAATACTAATATAAAATTAAATGAATTAAATTAATTTCAATTATACATCTAGATTACACAACTTTTAACATTGTATCACTTCGGAATATGTATGATAAGACTTTCTTGTGTTAAATTCTAACGTACCTTGTTAATTAATTAATTCCGTTTTAAAATATAAGTATGCTAGTATTAAAATATGCTACAAAAATGATAAATTTGCTTTCCAAGGAAACAAGAGGAAGGTGTCCGCGGAACTGTTCTGACTTAAAAAAGTGGTTCCCACTTCAAAAAAGTTTTAGAAACGCTGATCCATATGAATGCTTTCGTCTGTTCAATTATACTTTTCGGAGCCTGAAATACCGTTGGAATACTTTGATTGCAATTAGTTGACCACATGAAACAATACAGGAACCGGTGGCTACTTAGTAGGTCTCGACATTGCTGGGTGTACTGTGCGAAATGAATTCATTCTCGAACGTACGCCTAATTTTTATTTCAGATTTTTAGAAAATGTTAAAAAAAAAATGGAAATAAATACCGAATGACAAGATTACTTAAAGTTCAGTTAACACTTGAATTTATTCTTTCTATAATTCTTCTAAATTCTTTATTATTATTATTATTATTATTATTATTATTATTATTATTATTATTATTATTATCATTATTATTATTTGGGTAGCTCAGCTCGTAGAGCAGCTGACTACGGACTGGAAGGTCCGGGGTTCGATCCCAGATGGTGACAGAATTTTTCTCGTTGCCAAACTTTCAGAACGGCCCCGAGGTTCACTCAGCCTCCTATAAAAATGAGTACCGGGTCTTTCCCGGGGGTAAAAGGCGGTCAGAGCGTGGTGCCGACCACACCACCTCATTCTAGTGCCGAGGTCATGGAAAGCATGGGGCTCTACCTCCATGCCCCCCAAGTGCCTTCATGGCATGTTACAGGGATACCTTTACCCTTACCTTTTTATTATTATTATTATTATTATTATTATTATTATTATTATTATTATTATTATTTGAAGTAAATCCCGAAAAGACTAAGTATATGATTATGTCTCGTGACCAGAATATTGTACGAAATGGAACTATAAAAATTGGAGATTTATCTTTCGAAGAGGTGGAAAAATTCAAATATCTTGGAGCAACAGTAACAAATATAAATGACACTCGGGAAGAAATTAAACGCAGAATAAATATGGGAAATGCCTGTTATTATTCGGTTGAGAAGCTTTTGTCATCTAGTCTTCTGTCAAAAAAATCTGAAAGTTAGAAAATATGAAACAGTTATATTACCGGATGTTCTGTATGGTTGTGAAACTTGGACTCTCACTTTCAGAGAGGAACAGAGATTAAGGGTGTTTGAGAATAAGGTTCTTAGGAAAATATTTGGGGCTAAGAGGGATGAAGTTATAGGAGAATGGAGAAAGTTACACAACGGAGAGCTGCACGCATTGTATTCTTCACCTGACATAATTAGGAACATAAAATCCAGACGTTTGAGATGGGCAGGACATATAGCACGTATGGGCGAATCCAGAAATGCATATAGTGTGTTAGTTGGGAGGCCGGAGGGAAAAAGATCTTTGGGGAGGCCGAGACGTAGGTGGGAAGATAATATTAAAATGGATTTGAGGGAGGTGGGATATGATGGTAGAGACTGGGTTAATCTTGCTCAGGATAGGGACTAATGGCGGGCTTATGTGAGGGCGGCAATGAACCTCCGGGTTCCTTAAAAGCCAGTGAGTAAGTAACTATTATTATTATTATTATTAAGGCCTACAGGATGGACGAGATTATCACACGAAAATCAGCACACAATAGGCTATTTTCTTTATTAACTACAAATTTCAGATGGACTCGCAGAAATTTCGATCTGAGGTATAGAAAGTGACGCTCCATTCTTTCGGCTTTGCGCTTAGATTAAAATGCCAGCCCTGATATATAAAACGAGGATTTCGGTAATTCACAAATATTTCTCTCAAGGATTGTTGATATTTAGGTGTAATAAAGTTAGCCTATTTGACTTAAGGGGTGTAAATGGTGATGATGATAGTAGAGATGTTATCAAGTTCTCGGACTAGCAATCCGTGCTTATAAACGAAGCTGCATAATGCACATCACATTACATTAAAAACATAATATGCGCCAGTACTCTAATAATCGACTTGTGTCTACAGCCAAGAGGTAACACTCTTTATATGCGTTAGGTCACTCTCTAAGAATGTCTGAAGGCCGAATATGTGAAGCGTAGTCTACTGATATTAATTATTTACAATGCTCAGCTTGCAACCGAAAGAAAAGCGCTACACGTCAAGGACTTCCAATCGCATCAAAGATTAGAGAGGCTGAACAATCTGTCAGAACTGGGAGATGGAATTGCAGCACCTTTCCCAAATGAATTCAAATGTCGATAACAGTGGCGGCTAGTGATAAAATATTATGTGTTCACAAATTTGTGTTCCAAAATCGAAGAGAATTTGAAATCATACGTTTAACCTAATAAGAAATGTCATGATTCCAATGCTTCAATATCGAAAAAAACAACATATAATAATAATAATAATAATAATAATAATAATAATAATAATGATAATAACAATAACAATAATGATAATAATAATAATAATAATAATAATAATGATAATGATGATGATAATAATAATAATAATGATAATGTTAATAATAATAATAATAATAGATAATGATAATATTAATAATAATAATAGATAATGATAATATTAATAATAATAATAATAATAATAATGATAATAATAATAATGATAATAATGATAATGATAATAATAATAATGATAATAATAATGATAATAATGATAATAATAATAATGATAATAATAATAATAATGATAATTTATTTATTATTAATTTATTATTAATATTTGTGTGCTGAACAACAGCCAGAGGCCAATTATAGTTCAGCACAATACACAAACAGAAGATACAAAGGTGCAAAACAAAAATAAATAATATCATAAATAACAAAAACATACATGAATACAATTGAGTACAAACAGTAAAAACTAATAATCAAAACGAAACTAAACCTTAAAAGGATCTAAATTGTGCCCATGCAAATTGGCATATTTTATGCATCTACAGACTGGAGAAAGTGATTTTGAATTTCGGTTATAAAAATTTTTTTGAAATCTTAAACCTTTTGTAGGAATACGAAGGCTGATATTGTTTATGATAGACTCACAATCAATATCACCCTTGATAACTTTGCAAAAAAATTGATAATCAAGATTTAGACGTCTAGCATAAAGGCTACAACAGTTAAAATATTTACAGGTAATCTCATAGTTAAAGTCAGTGGAATTGGGTATATATCGAAAAGCACATAAGGAAATAAATTTTCTTTGAATATTTTCCAATTTAACCGAATCGGTTGAAGTAATGGAATTCCAGGCTACAGATGCATATTCAAGTTTAGAGCGAACCAAAGTAAAGTATAGAATTAATAGTGACTCAGGAGTAGAAAAAGAATAAGTTATAGACCTTATTAAACCAAGCATTCTTATTGAATGATTATAAATATATTGAACATGATCGTGAAAGTATAGTTTAGAATCGAGTAGTACACCAAGATCTTTTATAGAATTTTTCCTAATAATACAGGCGTTATTAAGAGAATAATTAAATTTTATGGAAGTAGTTTTTCGAGAGTACGAAATGGCAAAAGTTTTTGTTTCATTAATTTTCATTCCATTAATGTCAGACCAAAGTTCAATGGAGTTAATATCATTTTGAAGAGTTTGGCAATCGGCAGAACTATTTATTGAGCGAAAGATTTTGAGATCATCAGCAAATAACAGGTAGTTTGAACTTATTCTTTTACATATGTCATCAATAAATAATAAAAATAATAGAGGGCCCAATGTAGATCCTTGGGGAACTCCACATAAACAATTAAATGGGTCCGAGAGAGAATCACCAAGACGAACACAACATTGTCTATTAGTTAAATAGTTTTCAAGCCAGCTCACGTAGTTAGAAGAGAGACCAAAGTTTTTTAATTTATTTATCAGAATATTGTGAGGTACAACATCAAACGCTTTGCTAAAGTCGATATAAATTGAGTCAATTTGACCTTGGGTTTCAACAACAGGCATAACAAGATTAAGGTAGGATACTAATAATAATAATAATAATAATAATAATAATAATAATAATAATAATGATAATAATAATAATTATAATAATAATTATAATAATAATAATAATAATGATAATGATAATAATAATAATAATAATAATAATAATGAAACCCAGTCTTTTATTTCTAATTTTTCCTGGCAAGCCAGTTTACCCAGTTCCTTATTGTTCAAAATTACTTGAACAGAGTTCATTGTTTACGTTTGTTAAAAATGAACACATACCACAGTACCGTTATTTACAAAAGCGTGTGTTCAGTAATACATTTTGATTCACAACACACCGATACACTATAGCCTATACCAGTACTGTGATCCCATTCACATAGATTGATTACCATAAATACATACCAGTAAATATTATTCTTAAATAATATACACCACCATACAGATATTTAAATTCATACCGCCATCATATTCAGTCAGCACGTGTTTGAAAGCCAAACTATGCTATTATGCTGATACTGAAGTATAGTAATTCTCAGCACTGTACATACATCCGACAGTGAGATGCTGACACCTATAGGCTAAAATACAGACTATTAAATTTCCTCCTCGAGATATAGACGTGAACGATAGGCATCGATGCACCTGACATCTGTAGGATATATTCACTGTTCACTTATCGCTATGTGCTCTTGGCGAGTCCTAAGCGGCCAGCGAAAGACAATTTTCTCCTGCGCATGCGTGAAATTCCTGTAACCTTCTTGAAAAGAGCACGACTTGTACGTGAACGGATGTTGCCAAGTTTACATAAGAAGTTTATCCAAGATGCGGGAAGTTTAAAATACTCGATTCTGATATTATACATCCCCACTACGTCAATACGGTATTAAATAATAAAACTAGTCGTGCATTAATGGAAACAAGGTGTTCACGTGCTCTTGTGCTCTTATTGACCCACTGCTACTGGTCGATAAGAACACAGAGGAATTTGTTGTGGATCAAGATGACTCTCTGTCTCTGGATTCAACTCTTTCACCCTGTCATCATTACATCATTCTCTATTAAAAAAATAACGAGATGCACGGATATGACACACATTTTCTCATGCGTTTCACGCATTTCGAAACAACTGAATTCCTATATTACTTGAACAATTTAATGGGAAAAATTCTTCCGGGGCCGGACATCGAACCCGGGAGCCTTGGCTGAGCGCGCAAGTGCTCTATCGACTGAGTTAAACGGAAATCTACCATACCACGGCTTAATTATTTCCTTTTTATCCACATACCTCAAGTGGGTTGACAAGACGTCAAAGACCCAACATTGACTGCACACTTTGTATGACTTTAATTTGTGGTTTTCTGTTAATGAACAATAACGCGTATTATGTAAATCTGGCTTTCAGATATAGGCCCTAACTGACGTGAATAATTTCAAGGGAAGAATTGTTCCGGGTCCGAGTATCGAATCCGGGAGCTTCGGCTGAGCGCGCCAATGTTGTACGACTTGTATCCTATATTACTGTTTATAATGAATTTTCTCCACCTATTATTCAAAACATATGTAAAAATGGAAACATTTAATATGTACTGAAAAGGATTAACAGATAGACAGACAGACAGACAGACAGATAGATAGGTAGGTAGCTGGATAGATATGTATTCGTTCCATAATATTCTCACAGTTCCTTTACAGTTTACAGCATAGAATTAAGAACATGTCCTATTCTTGTTTCACATAATATAAAAATGCAAATATGAAATATATACAGAATTAATACCTTAATAATAATGATGATGATGATGATAATAATAATAATAATAATAATAATAATAATCATAACACATTATGCAATGCAATATGGTTCCCTTTTAATAAGGAAATTAAACACAGAATAAATATGGGAAATGGCTGTTATTATTCTGTTGAGAAGCTTTTATCATCAAGCCTGCTGTCAAAAAATCTTAAAGTTAGAATTTATAAAACAGTTATATTACCGGTTGTTCTGTATGGTTGTGAAACTTGGACTCTCACTTTGAGAGAGAAACATAGGTTAAGGGTTTTGAGAATAAAGTGCTTAGGAAAATACGTGGGGCTAAGAGGGATGAAGTTACAGGAGAATGGAGAAAGTTACACAACCAGAACTGCACGCATTGTATTCTTCACCTGACATAATTAGGAACATTAATTCCAGACGTTTTAGATGGGAAGGACATGTAGCACGTATGGGCGAATCCAGAAATGCATATAGAATTTTAGTTGGGGGACCGGAGGGAAAAAAAACCTTTCGGAAGGCCGAGACGTAGATGGGAGGATAATATAAAAATGGATTTGAGGGAGGTGAGATATGATGATAGAGATTGGATTAATCTTGCACAGGTTAGAGATCGATGGCGGACTTATGTGAGGGCAACAATGAACCTCCAGGTTCCTTAAAAGCCAGTAAGTAAGTAAGTAAGTAAGTAATGCCTGTTATTATTCGGTTGAGAATCTTTTATCATCCAGTCTGCTGTCAAAAAATCTGAAAGTTAGAATTTATAAAACAGTTATATTACCGGTTGTTCTTTATGGTTGTGAAACTTGGAGACAGGAACATTGGTTAAGAGTTTTTGAGAATAAGGTGCGTAGGAAAATACTTGGGGTTAAGAGAGATGAAGTTACAGGAGAATGGAGAAAGTTACACAACACAGAACTGCACGCATTATATTCTTCACCGGACATAATTAGGAACATTAAATCCAGACATATGAGATGGGCAGGGCATGTAGCACGTATGGGCGAATCCATAAATGCATATAGTGTTAGTTGGGGGTCCGGAGAGAAAAAAATATTTGGGGAGGCCGAGACGTAGATGGGAGGATAATATGAAAATGGATTTGAGGGAGGTGGGATATGATGATAGAGATTGGATTAATCTTGCACAGGATAGGGACCTATGGCGGGCTTATGTGAGGGCGGCAATGAACCTCCGGGTTCCTTAAAAGCCACTTGTAAGTAAGGAAGTAAATATCCATGTCATAAATAGGATTCGATCCCATGCTTCCTGTCTCCTTTCAGATCTAAGGCTGTGCCAAAGTAGTTGCATACTTAACGGCCGACAAAAGAATCCAATAATGTGCCTAAGGTGATCGCTCAGAGGGGAAAAAATAAATAGGAGAGTTTGTGATTTTTAAGGACATGACAGGAGCGTGCTGGATCCTCATCGTAATGGAAAATGCCTTTAATGAGAAAATAAGCAGCTGCGTGCGTCCGCACCTTAGTATGTTTGTTATCGTGGCACAGGAAAACGAACCTTAGCTAATCCTGTTTTGTAACACCTTCTGTTATGTTGCTGTTATTATTCTCCTTATTAGCCAAAGAAAGGATCCTTCGCTATGAAAGAATGTTGCAAGTCACCATCCATCTGAGAGGTTATCTCAGTACCGCACTGGCACGACTAATTGGTGCAATGGTTCTAGTAGACGCGATTGTCATTCCAGCTCAGTATTCGACACGAAAGAACACACACACACACACACACACACACACACACACACAAAGAGGTCAATGCAAATTTATACACGATTGAACATGATTCAAGAGTTTGACAATAGCATTTTACAAAGAGAGAGCATTAAAATTTTACAATATTCAGAATTTAAATATTTTAATTTCTTTACTAAAATCTGTTCAGAAGATGATCTCCAAAAGTCAAGACAACAGTCAACACAGTTGCAAAAGACTATAGGCCCCTAATATAACCATTTCTGTAGAAAAATGAAAAGTTATGGCATTTAAAAGTAAATATCCAATAAGAAGTAAAATCTGTATTGAAAACAGAATTCTGGTACCGTCTTTCATATGAAAAAGAAAAGGATATCCATTCTAAAATAACTAATTTTGTAAAAGATATCGGCATTATCGGTCTTTCTCGGTATCATAACTTAAATACTCGGTCACAATATGATAACACGCTAGAAATACCACTCCACACATCATCTCTTTATTATTCATCTTTCACTGTTGCTACTTCTCGTCACTGGAATTCTCTGCCGCCTGAAGTCAAGGGCTGCCGAATTTTAATTTCATTTAAATGTAAACTAGAAAAATATCTTATGATGAGTTGCCAGACCTAACGCGTTGCAAATATTTAATGGAATGTGTTCACTTTATTTATTTTTTTGTTTCTTATTTTTATTGTGTAATCATGTAAATCGTGTTTGTTTATCACTTAACCCCAATAAGTATCCCACTGTGTTGTTTTTTTATTATTAATCTATTTTTTGTGTACATTTTATTCAATTGTCGGTTTCTGGTTTAATTATGTAAATCCTACATAATTGTAATCTAATACTAATATGTATATTAATGTGTTTATTTTCATTTTTACTGTGTACATTTTTTTTATTGAATTATCGGCTTCTGTTTTTATGTGATTCGTATTTGATTCTAACAACATTAATATGTATTCCACTATGTTTATTTTTATTTCATGAGGTAAATTTTTATGTAACTACCTCTTTTGATCTCATTATGTATCTAAATCGTATCAGTATGTAATTACTTACTTCCCACCCAGTTGTTGTTCAACTATGTAAGCAAGTTTTAATCCTGGTTGAGTGTAAGAGAAGGCCTTACGGCCTTAACTCTGCCAGGTTAAATAAAGCCATTATTATTATTATTATTATTATTATTATTATTATTATTATTATTATCAATTCAGTTTTCAAACCTAATTTAGTACAGAAACATACAAGACTAAAGATGTACGACATTTTAGCACGACCTACTTTAGTCTATGGATCAACACCCTGGACTTTGACAAAAAAAAAGCTCAATGTATAACTAACTACCAACGAAATGAAATTAATAAAAACGGCGCGATACACACTTTGGATAGAAACCGAAATACGGAAATTTTGGAAGAATTGAAAGTCCAACCTATATTAAATTTTCTTCAAATCTATAGAGTTAATTGGAAACAGCATGCCTTCTCTAATTTCTCACGCCTTCTATTCTGTAGGTGAATTCATGACATTCAATAACACTCCATGAAATTGATACTAAAACTTTGTGTTGTACCCTACTTGTAAATCTCATCTGTATATATTTCAACTAGACTGTGACTATAAATTAAGACTTTATAATAGTATTAAGTTTCTAGACTTGTTCCATATTCTAGCTGTGAAGCAATGTATGAATACCATGGAACGTTAATAAATACAATACAATATAATAATCATTAATCACCAACAGAAATATTCAAATACTACGTGAACTTTCGGGTCTAATTGTGAAGTACTGAAGTAGTAAAATTGCCAGAGTATGAAACAAGATATCTGCGCTCGACGTCTTCAGTGGTTGGGGAAAAACCAACATTTCCTGAATTTGTTAACATTGTATAAACCACGCGGAAGATATTTTTGAACGAAAGTTATGGTCTGGCATTCTAAAATGAAGGCTCTCAAAGCATATAACTTGAAATAAAAACATCTGGCAAATTTAAAGACAAGTTTATGGCATAAATGTTGATTCTGTGATACATGAATCCTTAAGATGAAAGGGAACAGCTTCAAGAAAATTCCACTGACATGAAAAACCGTGTAGACCATTAATTAAGAATTACTTCCACCCACACCATAAATCCGTACGTTGTTGGGTCCGTAATTCAGGGCTTTCGAGCTGTAAAAGGCTTTGGAGTAAGATAATTATTAGTATTAAGGCGCCTCCTTTACAAACAAGACGAGCTAAAGGCCTTCTCCAACACCAGGTGTAAATAAACTTCTTGAAGCCCCCGCTTCTTCCACTCCCCGCTCAAGTATTGCTCATTGTCACTCCCTTCTTTTCACCACTCTTTATTCTCGAGATCCTGCCGGCGAGACTCTTATGAAAGGAAATCCATTGAGAGCATCCTAAGCCTGCAAACCATTGAGAACCAACTTCAAACCAAAATATTTTCATCAAATACTTGTGAACCACCCGACCAATTTCTTTCTTTACTCTAAGAACTAAGTGTCTCCTGAACCCCAATTTATGCTAAGGGTAATTTCAGCATGGTACAAGGATTACCCCTAGCTGCTAAGCACTAGAAATATGAAATAACTTAGATGTCAACACTTTTTCTATGTAGGTACTTTCTACAGCAGCGTTTCTCAAACTTTTCTGAAGTGGGGAACACTTTTTTAAGTCAGAACAGTTCCGCGGACCACCTTACTCTTGTTCCATGATTAGAAGGTCGAAATACAACAGTGTTCATAAGTTAAGATTTAAAATAATGAAGATAATTATTACAGTTGCCTGTAGTGTTCAGACAACTGTAATAATCATCTTCATTATTTTAAATCTTACTCTTGTTCCCTTTGAAAGCAATTTTATCATTTATGTAGCATATTTTAATACCAGTAGACTATACTTACATTTTAATGTATAAGTAGTTAATTAAAATTAATTTAATTCAATTAATTTTATATTAGTATTAACTAATTAAGTTAATGTTAATAGAATAAAATTTCTTATATTGTCGTCTGTAAAAGCAGAAATAAAAAAAAATAAGCCAGAAACATGCCCAAAGCCACCGGCGTGGCTCAGTCGGTTAAGGCGCTTGCCTGCCGGTCTGAAGTTGCGTTCGGGCGCGGGTTCGATCCCCGCTTGGGCTGATTAACTGGTTGGGTTTTTTCCGAGGTTTTTCTCAACCGATCGTTATTCCACTTGGCGTACCACGAAGACTGGCGTACCACAAGGCTCTGTCCTAGGACCTTTACTATTTTCTATTTATATTAATGATATTTCTTCTAATCTAACATCCTGCCGACACCATATTTATGCTGACGACATACAAATATATCCGCATACTCGTCCTAACTACATAAATGACGCCATAACTAAAGTTAATGATGACTTGAATTCTATATCCATATGGTCGAAAACGCACGGACTTAATTTAAATGCAAGTAAATCGCAGGCAATCTTAATAGAACATCAAAGATCGAAGTGTGACAAACAAAATTTGCCACCGATAATTGTAAATAATACTACTATTCCATACAGTACGACTGTGAAGAACCTTGATATTTATATGGATTGTCACCTGGAATGGAATGAACAAGTGAATCACACTTCCAAAAATATATTTTCCATTATTCACTCATTAAAGCGACTGAAGCACTTTCTTCCTGATAAATTAAAATTAATCCTTGTACAAACACTCGTGATGCCACACTTCGACTACTGCGATATTATATTAAGTAACCTAAATGCAAATTTGAGCAGCAGGCTACAACGTGTGCATAATGCGTGCGTCCGTTATATTTGTAATATTCGTAAGTATGATCATGTTTCCCCGCCTTTCCAAACTCTGTCTTGGCTAAGGCTAAGCGATCGACGAGCCCTGCATTCTCTTGTTCTCTTATTTCAAATTCAGCGCACTGCTACCCCAATCTATTTGGCTTCTCGTTTTCAAAATTTATCCGCATATCATCAGCTAAGTACAAGATCTCATCATAACAATTTACTCATTATACCCTATCACAAGACATCTTTATATTCTTCATCCTATACAGTTTCAGTTGCTAGAAATTGGAACTCGCTTCCGAGTGATATAAGGGGTTGGACAATAACTTCGTGTAGGTCAAAAATACATAAATTCTTACTTAACAGATGAGTTGCTGATTAATATTTGTTACTTATAATGAAACTAACATCTGTCCATTCTTATTATTATTATCATTAATTTCGCTAAATAGATTTACAAAACCTCTAATGGCAATTACATTAATATTCTCATTATAGAAATAGAAATATATATATTCTCCCTGTAACATAGTCCTAGTAAGCTTATATTAAATTAATTTTCATCATTTTACTAGCTATCTCAAATATTAAATTAATTATAATTCATTGAATTAAATTAGCTCATAAATTAAGTTACTACTTTACCTTATAGATTTATCTAAATTTAAATAAATGTGTAGTGAAGAATATTGCTGGAGAACCTTTTAAGTGTAGTGTAAATATTTGTAATTTAAATTTATGTATTGTATTGATTAAGGCTGGTTGAGTGGAAGAGAAGGCCTTATGGCCTTAACTCTGCCAGCGAAAATAAAACATTATTATTATTATTATTATTATTATTATTATTATTAAGGTGAATGCCAGGTAATCTATGGCGAATCCTCGGCCTCATCTCGCCAAATACCATATCGCTATCACCAATCTTATCGACGCTAAATAACCTAGTAGTTGATACAGCGTCGTTAAATAACCAACTAAAAAAAAACATGCCCGATTTTCAACAAGAAAAGATGCAATTTTGCATGTTCTATTATTGGTGTGCGACGTACATTACGTGACCATTTCAATGTGCAAACTATTAAGAAAGTCATTAATACATAAAAAGGTTCGGTACTTTCGTCCTGTTATGAATTCGGGTAGTCCCTAGCTGGGTTACAGGCGCCAGATGTGCAGGGAAAAGATGGCGAGAACCACCATGTTCATAGTGCTTTAAAACCCTCTTTTGTTGCTAAAAATAGAGTGGGAAGTCAATAGTCGGGTAGAGTAAATAAATTCCATAAAATGTCAGTCCTGGGAAAAAAAGTGAAAGGCGATTGTCATGTGTCATTTACAAACTCTGAGATTTTTAGCTATAGTGTGATACGCAATTCGTTTGAAATGTATTTTTTCTTCTGTCTTTTTTGAAGCACCACAAGGGCAGACCTCGAGGACCACAGATGGTCCGCGGACAATAGTTTGAGAAACGCTGCTCTACAGCATTTCAAAAGACAAGCGTCACCATAATATAACACAAAGACATCTATGCTGCATGGAATTAAAGCACAATAATTATTATAAGCTGACATATCACCAACTCCACCACCACCATCACCATCACCATCACCACCACCACAATCCACCCATCATTTGCGTTAAAATTTTATATTCTACATTCACGTCACAATTTAGAAACTCGAAATGAGCTTGGTTCTACTAAATAACCAACGTTCAAAATGTCCACTGCCCTCAGACTGGGAGTAGTGTTCAGTTGACTGCAAAACTCGCGGGTCCTGAATCGAATCTTGGTTTGATCAAATTACCTGATTAAGGTTTCTTTCCAGTTTTCTTTTCAACCCTTTGAGTAATGTTGCGTAACTTTCGATCTCTGGTCATCGCGTTCAGTTCGCTAACACCACCACCACCACCACCACCACCACCATCATTAAGTACGGAAATACTAAACAGAGAACTACAGTGTCAATAGTATACTGTATTTTTAGCAGGTTATTTTACGACGCTTTACCAACATCTAGGTTATTTAGCGTCTGAATGAGATGAAGTGATAATGCCGGCGAAATGAGTCCGGAGTCCAGCACCGAAAGTTACCCAGCATTTGTTCATATTGGGTTGAGGGAAAAACCTCAACTAGGTAACTTTCCCCGACCGGGAATGGAACCCAAGCCACCTGGTTTCGCGGTGAGACGCGCTAACCGTTACTCCACAGGTGTGGTCGATAAGATAGTATACTGTAATTATCTTGATATCCTAATGTTAGCGAAAGACTGAGGACATAATATTGAAAGTGAGAATTCCTTTTTATATCAAATTTTATGGATTCAGATTTTCAAAATTTACTAAACACCAACGTTTAGCCATATTAAATCCATAACATAATATTCATAATATTAATACTCGATCACAACGCGATAACACGCTAGAAATTCCACTTCACACATCATCTCTGTATTCCTCATCTTTCACTGTTGCTATCTCTCGTCACTGGAACTCTCGTCTGAAGTCAAGGGCTGCCGAACATTGAAATCTTTCAAATTCAAGTTAGAAAATTATCTTATGACGAGTTGCCAAACTAACTTACTATTATGACAAGTGTTGTATTGCATGTTTCCACGTATTCACATTTTTTTTATGTTCTAGTGGTATTTAACTTATTTTATATTTTTGATTCCATATTTTCCGATAATGGTATATCTATAATGTGATAAGTTGAGCTATATATAATCATAATTTTCCTTACTGTGTGTACCTAAAAATATTGTATTCATTGTATGCTTTGTACTGCACTATTTTATTACTATTATTATTATTACTATTCTTATTTTTTATCATTATCATTATTATTATTATTATTATTATTATTAATCAATAATTGTCTTATTTTTTTATACTTTGTATGTCTCATCTATTTTGACCTGCTGTTCACATTTTATTATGCTTTTTCCTTTCTTTCTGTATGTTATATATTATGTCTGATTTCTACTTACTTGTTGTTTACATTTTATTATTATTATCTTATTCAGTTTTGTGTGTAAAATTGTAGTGTACTTTGTAAATTTGTAGTGTTTTTTGTAACGCAGTTTACTCCTGGTTGAGTGTTAGAGAAGGCCGTATGGCCTTAACTCTGCCAGGTTAAATATATCATTATTATTATTATTATTATTATTATCATTATTATCATTATTATTATTATTATAACAAGCTATAGAGTTTATTGTAGGTCATTCAGATTCGGTATCACATCACAATGATGACACTCTATTGGCTTCGTTTTACTGAGGAAATTTAATGGGAAAACTACGGACATGGGAGTCTCCCCATAAAAACCACGGACATGGGAGTTTTTCGATAAAAACATTGTTTTTGTCTAGGGAAACTTCGCTTGAACTTACCGGAATTCGAACCCAAATCTCCTGCGAGGAAAGACTGTGCTCCCCACTGATTGCGAATGAGGTAACCCTTCCTTGTCGCTGATATGTATGTATTTATTCACACTGCAAATGGGTATATACCCGGTGGCAATGGTAACTAATTACACTCAATAATGACAATTAATAATAAACACAACTAATAAAAAACAATAATTAATAATAACAATAGTAATAATAATTTCAAGGAAAAATTGTACCAGGGCTGGGTATCGATCCCGGGACCCTTCGCTTAGCGCGCGAACGCTCTTCCGACTGAGCTACCCCAGGAACTATACGCGACACTGTCACAATTTTTCCTTTGTATCCACACGACTCAAATGAGCTGACAAGACGCCAGAACTCAACTATGAGTGCACACAAATACTTGTGTGACTTAATTTTTCCTTGAAATTATTCAAACCTGCTTTACAGGGAGCTACTACCTGAAAGCCAGATTTGTATAATAGTAATAATAATAATAATAATAATAATAATAATAATAATAATAATAATAATAATAATAATAACAAGGAGCATCCTAAATTAAATGAAGCATGGTCACTTAAAATAACATTTAAAGTAAATCTAATTTGTATCTTAACCCTAAGTTCGAACTAAGACCCACGAGTGTGACAGGTTCATACCTGCACAAGTACCTTTCGGCACTACACTTATTTCGCTGTCAACTCACTCACTGCACTGATTCTACCTGATTTCACTAACACTTCTAACCATTTCACTGTTAAAATACATTGCACAGCCATTTCACTGACACCAACACACTTCACTTTGACTACACAATAGACTTCACTGACACTACACACTTCACTGACACAACACACTTCCTCACTGATAGAACACTTCAAATAACAAGATATCAATTACACCCTTTAAATAGTGTGTATAATATACTACCGTCTATTAGTAAAGTCCTTAAGCCTATTTTTAAATACATTTTTGGTTATTGGTAAAGCCTTTAGTAAGTATGCAGGTAAAGCATTCCAGTCCCTGATAGTACGATTGAGAAATAGTAATATGCGTTACAAGAGCGGTAAATTGAAGTTTTCATGTACGAGGAAAAGTTTGAAAAAGCGAAACGTAGTTGAGCTTTTTTAATTTCCGAGAATTGAAAGAAAACATACCGCTCGTGTATCGTACATTATTTTGTGCGAAGATCGTTTATTACATACCTGAAAGAGGAATTTCTAATTAGTTGCAATGAAATCTCCATCTTGGTTTCTGGCGGCAAATTTGAAAAACAAAAATATCTACCTTCAACATTGTTGCTTTAAAAATATTTTCTGTGTTTACTGTGCTCCAGCAGGCCGTGATATACGTCTGTCTTTTTTTTTCCCCCAGTCTATGATGAGTCTGGAATCGTGTTTATTTTTTCACGGCTTCCTTAATGTTACTTGCATCACGAATGCAGTAGCTTTAGTGGAGTTGTAAAGTTTACTTAATTTTGTGCGAGATCGTGCATATTTGCTTGTTTTCCGCACAGAACCAATACGCGGAAAGTGTGAAATACCACATTCAGAATTCCCAACGTAACACACATAACAATTTCCCTCTTCTTACCGCTTAAGCGCGACATTCATTTTACTGTTTTTGGCTTTTAACATATTATTTTTAGAGACGTTTAACATAGTAATAATTATAAATTGGAAACTTACCACTGCAATTTCACCTAAATTGCACTGTTAATTATTGTTTTTAAATATTTGGAAAAATTAAGTAAAGTCTACTACTCCACGAAAGCTATTGTATTCCTGATACAAGTAACATTAAGGAAGCCGTGAAAAAATCAACAAGACTCCAGATGCCGATGTTATTACTGCAATATGTTATATAAATAATATTGTTAAAATATTAAAATGAAAAATAAATCATTACATAACCTTACCGTTTGTTTTAAGTTCGCATTTATAGACGGGGGGGGGGGAGACAGACGTATATCACGGCCTGCTGGAGTATAGATATTTTTGTTTTCTAAAGTTGCCGTCATTAAACAGAAACCAAGATGGAGATTTCATTGCAACTAATTAGAAATTCCTCTTTCAGGTATGTAATAAACGATCTTCGCACAAAATAATGTACGATACACGAGCGGTATGTTTTCTTTCAATTCTCGGAAATTAAAAAAGCTCTACTACGTTTCGCTTTTTCAATCTTTTCCTCGAACATGAAAACGTCAACATACCACTCTTGTAACGTATATTACTATTTGCAAATATTTAAAAACAATAATTAACAGTGCAATTTAGGTGAAATTGCAGTGGTAAGTTTCCAATTTATAATTATTACTATATTGAACGTCTCTAAAAATAATATGTTAAAAACCTAAAGCAGTAAAATGAATATGTCACTTAAGCGGTAAGAAGAGGGAAATTATGTGTGTTAGGTTGGGAATACTGAATGTGGAATTTTAGACTTTCCGCGGATTGGTTTTGTGCGGAAACCAAGCAAATACGCACGATCTCGCACAAAGAAAACTTTCCAGTGTCCGTCCTCTGTCTTCTTTCCTTCAATTTTTATGAGGTGACAAACAAGAAAAGTCTGCTAAATTTCGCGATGGGATTTTTCATGAGCGCAAGCAGGATGGGAATAGCACGGAAGTAGCATGCTACCGTCACCCTGCCTGTCTTGTTGACTGAAAAGCGTGTGCATAAAAGAAATGAACATCAATCACACTATTAGTTCTCTCCTCTTCGCTTCGTGGCACTGGTTGCTGCTGTGGCAGCCGAGGTAAACGCTAAACTTGGAAATAATGGACTTCTTCAATGAGACGAGCCTCCCCCCTCCATCCCTCTTAACCTGCTTCAGATCTCAAAAGAAAGAAGAGGCTGGGATATTTCTAAAGGGGCGGGGGAGAGAGCGCGCATTCATGGGCTACTTCAGAATACTGCACACACACACACACCCGTCGAAACTAAAAACCATCACAAATCTTTCTTCTGTGAGGGCATTATGTGCCATGGACCGCAGCGAGACCAATGCAATGGACTGAAGGATTGGATTCGTTACTCATTCAGCCGTCCGCTCGCGAGCAAGAGGGTTTCCACTCTGCTATTAATTTGTTTCTTCATGTGTTTGTTTTTCATTCCTTATGTTTCATCCTGTGATTCTGTCTCGAGAAAGATAAGAATGAAAAACGAAGAAAGCATGATAAGAAGCAACGAAAGAAAGGCAGACAAAAAGGCACTGGGAGAATAGATAGATAGATAGATAGATAGATAGATAGATAGATAGATAGATAGATAGATAGATAGATAGATAGATAGATAGATAGATTAGATAGATAGATTAGATTATATAGATTAGATATATAGATAGATAGATAGATAGATAGATAGATAGATAGAGATAGATAGATAGAGATAGATAGATAGATATAGATAGATTGATATAGATAGATAGATATAGATAGATATAGATAGATATAGATAGATAGATAGATAGATAGATAGATAGATAGATAGATAGATAGATAGATAGATAGATAGATAGATAGATAGATAGATAGATAGATAGATAGATAGATAGATAGATAGATAGATAGATAGATAGATAGATAGATATATAGATAGAGATAGATAGAGATAGATAGAGATAGATAGATAGATAGATAGATAGATAGATAGATAGATAGATAGATAGATAGATAGATAGATAGATAGATAGATAGATAGATAGATAGATAGATAGATAGATAGATAGATAGATAGATAGATAGATAGATAGATAGATAGATAGATACAGACAGACAGACAGATAGATAGATAGCTACTTTATTGCTTGGACATAAGTACGTTATGCATAGTAACGTCAATATAAATAAAATCATACAAAATTATTTGCCAGTTAAAATATTCGATAATTCTATACAAAGTGAGTTCATATAATTTTCTTTTAATTAACGATTTGAATGAATCATAATTTAAATTTTTAGTTGAATTTGGTAAGCTATTATAAAACTTCAGAGACATATAATAAAAACTATTTTGTGTAGTCTTGTATCTGCATAAATCAAGTCTTATATCGCTACAACTTCTCGTATGGTGTTCTTGAAAATGCAAGTTCAAAGGGAAATTATCTATATTCATTTTGATATATAACAAACACTGCAATACATATAGCGGTGGAAGAGTGAGAATTTAACAGAATTGAAATAAAGGTTTACAATGTTCTTTTGGTCCAACACCACAAATAATTCTCACTGCTTTCTTCTGTAATTTAAAAATATTAAAAGATGAACTATGATTCCCCCATAATAAAACACCATATTGAAGATGGCTATGAATATATGAAAAATATACTATTAATAGCACTTTTGTGTCCACAGTTTTGGACAAACATCTTAACATAAATATTCCTTTAGATATCTTACCCGAAATCATATTGATATGGCTATCCCGGCCCAAGCCGCCTTCAATATAAATACCCAAAAAATAGCTAAATAAATAATAAATAAAAGGGACCAAAGGATAAAAAAGAAGACAAAAATTTAGAGAGGATAACAAATAATAGAAAAAGGACAATTGGGTAAGTAAAAATTATTACTATAAAGGAAATACAAAATCAGGATTCATTCGACTGAACGATATACAAAGACAATTTATATAGATTACACAGACAGATTAATACAATTTAGCCAGATTAGATTACATTGCGTTTCCAATTCACTGTGGGCTAAAGCAAGGAGATGCACTATCACCTTTACTTTTTAACTTTGCTCTAGAGTATGCCATTAGAAAAGTCCAGGATAACAGAGAGGGTTGGGAATTGAACGGGTGACATCAGCTGCTTGTCTATGCGGATGACGTGAATATGTTAGGAGAAAATCCACAAACGATTAGGGAAAAAACGGGAATTTACTGAAAGCAAGTAAAGAGGTAGCTTTGAAATAAATCTCGAAAAGACAAAGTACATGATTATGTCTCGTGACCAGAATATTGTACGAAATAGAAATATAAAAATTGGAAATTTATCTTTTGAAGAGGTGAAGAAGTTCAAATATCTTGGAGCAACAGTAACAAATATTATTAGTGACACTCGGGAGGAAATTAAACACAGAATAAATATGGGAAATGCCTATTATTATTCGGTTGAGAAGCTTTTGTCATCTAGTCTGCTGTCAAAAAATCTGAAAGTTAGAATTTATAAAACAGTTATATTACCGGTTGTTCTGTGTGGTTGTGAAACTTGGACTCTCACTTTGAGAGAGGGACAGAGATTAAGGGTGTTTGAGAATAAGGTTCTTAGGCCTAAGAGGGATGAAGTTACAGGAGAATGGAGAAAGTTACACAACACAGAACTTCACACACTGTATTCTTCACCTGACATAATTAGGAACATTAAATCCAGACGTTTGAGATGGCCAGGGCATGAAGCACGTATGGGCGAATCGAGAAATGCATATAGAGTGTTAGTTGGGAGACTGGAGGGGAAAAGACCTTTGGGGAGGCCGAGACTTAGATGGCAGGATAATGTTAAAATGAATTTGAGGGAGGTGGGGTATGATGGTTGGGACTGGTTTAATCTTGCTCAGGATAGGGACCTATGGCGGGCTTATGTGATGGCGGCAATGAACCTCCCGGTTCCTTAAAAGCCATTTGTAAGTAAGTAAGGGTAAGTAAAAATGATTACTAGAAAGGAAATGTAAAATCAAGATTCATTCAACTGAACAGATATAGATAGGAAGGTAGGTAAGTATACAGATTAGACGATATAACCTACATAGATTACACAGACAGATTAATACAATTTAGCCAGATTAGATTACATGGACAAATTAGACAGACAGGTTAGAAAAGTTAAGATAATAGATTACATAGACAAATTAGACATGTTAGAAAAGTTTTAGGCAGATTAGACCTACATGGATTAGACAGGTTATGTATACAGTTTAGACAGAGTATGTGAAAAGATTAGACATTATATAGGCCTAGAAAGATTAAACGATTACATAGAAAGATTAGACATGACAATTTACACAGATTAGATAGATAATGTAGACACATTAGAGATGTCACGTAGGTTACGAGTAGATACAGATAGATTACATAGATAGTTTGGACAGATCGCATAAATAGATTGAACGAATCATATAGATAGATTGGACAGATCACATAGACAGATTGGACATATCACATGGATAGTTTGGATAGATCACATAGATACTTTGGACAGATCACATAGATAGATTGGACAGATCACATAGATATAGTGGACAGATCACGTAGATAGATTAGATATATCACATGGATAGCTTGGGTAGATCACATAGATATATTGGACAGATCACACAGATAGACTCGACAGATCACATGGATAATTTGGACAGATCACATAGATAGTTTGGACAGATCACATATATAGATCAGACAGATCACATAGATAGTTTGGACAGATCGCATAAATAGATTGGACAGATCACATAGACAGATTGGACATATCACATGGATAGTTTGGATAGATCACATAGATACTTTGGACAGATCACATAGATAGATTGGACAGATCACATAGATATAGTGGACAGATCACGTAGATAGATTAGACAGATCACGTAGACAGATTGGATATATCACATGGATAGCTTGGATAGATCACATAGATTAGACAGATCACATAGATATATTGGACAGATCACAAGATAGATTGGACAGATCACATATATAGATCAGACAAATCACATGGATAATTTGGACAGATCATATAGATAGTTTGGACAGATCACATACATAGATCAGACAGACCGCGTAGATTGATTGGACAGATCACATAGGCTGGACAGACTACATATATAGATTAGACACATTAAACAATTTAAACAATTTAGGTAGAAAGATTATACAAACAGATTAGACAATTTAAGAATATATAATATTAAACAATTTACACACATTACATGGAGTAGACGTATTAGATTAGATTGATAGAGAATTACACAGATTAAGCAGCTGACTGCACAAATAAGAGACTTGCAGATACGATAAATGCAGAGAAAAAATAGCTTTTTTAATAGGTAGTCATTAAGCGTGTATACTAAAAAATATCTGACATTTCGAAAGCTAGTAGCGTTACATAAAATTCTGATATTCATAGCGGATGTTATTTTCAAATGTTCTTAGAGATTTTAGAGAAATATTATTGCAACTCTGTAATATGTACCGTACATCATTTGTTCGGTGTTTGTTTTTTTTTGTGTGTGTTAATTATTTGTCTGCAATTAAATTTCTCATATCTCGTTTTTATTTTAAATTTCATGGATTTTAGTTTTCTCTTTGAGTGAAATAAGAGCCAAGACCAAATATCTTAGCTACAGTATAGTTAGTTACCCAGGATTAGCTTATAGTAAAACTGCAAGAAAAAGAGAAATGTCAAGAAAAGAGCGCCATTAATTCAGAAATGTTTACGAACCATCAAGGTAAGAAGGTTCTCCGAGTTCATAAAGACAGTGGCTATTCTGGACGAGAACTGGGCGGAGAGAAAGCAAGTTGAATGTTCCAGGTAGACTGTGAGGACAAGAAAGGAAAACCATTTCATCCTGCTTCCTATACTGCCTTGCCATTTATCTTCCATACTGCAGCGTTTCTCTCGTCTGACATTTCTTTTTATTTTTTTCACAGGAATCCTCACAAAAACTTAAAAATAAATCTTCACTACTATTTCTGCTCCAACCGCCCAAAAATACTCAAGAAAGAAGAAACATTTTTGCCTATAATAGAAGTAACTGAGAATCAAGCCTAGTAAATATATATATATATATATATATATATATATTAATGAATATATATAATATATAAATATATATATATATATATATATATATATATATATATATATTAATGCACCGAAGCACATATCAAGTTTCCATGCATATATTCTGCGTCATCGTACGATGAAAGAGCATTGGAACGGAGAAAAATTCTCTCCGGCGCTGGGATTTGAACCCAGGTTTTCAGCTCTACGTGCTGATGCTTTATCCACTAAGCCACACCGGATTCCCAACGAATTACGGCCGGAGAGAATTTTTCTCCGTTTCACTACTCTCTCATTGTACGATGACTCAGAATATCTGCATGGAAACTTCATATGAGCTATTTCATCTCAAATCGACCGAAATATAGAGAAAATTGACCTTACAATTTCTAAATACAATGAAACTTTTTTTATACGTAGAGAACTGTGATACAATGCTTTGTGCAAAGTTTGAGACATCAGAACTTCATAGCGTTTAAATTAAAAATATTTAAATTTATCGTATTTTCATAAAATTAGCAACTTTAAACTGTTGTAGCTCCGAAACCCTTTCACTCAATGATCAAAATCATGGTTTATTTTGATGCTGAGAAATTAAAGTTTATATTGACATATAAACAGATTTTCTTATTTTTAATGGAAATGGAGAAATTTAGATTTTTCCTCATTAAGACATCTTTGCCAAGGAAAAAAATATTTTAAAAATATATAGTTATGATTCCGCATTGAAAGTACAAATAAACACATTTTTTTACTGATGGTATGTTGATAAGAAAGTATTGAAAATATCAAATAAAGAAAATAAATAGTACGCGCGTGAACTAACCAGCTGACTCTGAGACGGGAGCTAGCCGAGATAAGCAAGGACAGAAGACAAACACGTGATGTTTCGTCTAGTAGCGCATAGCTGGGATAGCTTTATCACAGGTTTTCATAAATACAGGAGTAAAATGACGCCCAAAGCTCGCTTATCTTCAGCTTTCGGCCAGTGCGTGCGGTACTGCGCCGTTCAAGTCCAGGCGTGTGAAAATAATCTATTTAATACCCTCGAAACTTATTGACATACTACTGAGCAAACAATACCGAATCCCTCTTAATAATGCAAGGTTTTTTCTCAATATTTTTTTACATTTTTACAAATTGTCAAAAAGCCTAAAAGTAAAATCAGATTATTTGTCTCTCTGTGTACAATAAAAAATAAGGATTACTTCTTAACATAACCTACCAAATGTCATCTTCAAAATGAGCTCCCGTTCAATGTTCTGCAGTAAATGGTTCCAGAGTTCTGAGCGCTGAAAAAGGCTTGTTTTTATAAAATACGCTAAATTTGTCGCTCAACAATACGAAAACCGTTTGACTTTCGATAGTATATTTTTGAAAATGCACTCTCCTCAGCACCTTGTATAAATAGGGAAAAAATTAGAGTATAAAAAATGCGAGGTTTTTTACTGATCGATTTCATATGAAATAGCCCATATGTACTTCGGTACATTAATATAATACAGTTTATATGATATGCGTAAATCACTTCGTGATTTAAGACGGCGCTTATTCCGTCGGATCCCGGCCAATCTGTCACTCATAACGAGTGCACCTCCGCACATATGTGGACATTGTCCTACGTTCATAGACATCTATGACGTAGTGCGGAGGGCTGCCACTAGAGGGAACCCAAGAGGTGGAACTTAAACTGAGACACTTCGATCCGGCACCGGGATGGAAATGCCATCTCTTTATCGCCAATTTCATCGAAG
Organism: Periplaneta americana; assembly: GCF_040183065.1. NCBI lineage: Eukaryota > Metazoa > Arthropoda > Insecta > Blattodea > Blattidae > Periplaneta > Periplaneta americana. The sequence goes on from NC_091119.1 coordinate 23,017,942, forward strand.
CTAAATAACCTAGTCGCTGATACACAAAAAAACTCTTTCTCCGTCTCTCTCCCTTTTTCACACACACACACACACACACACACACACACACACACACACACACACACACACGCACGCACGCACGCATGCACGCACACACACATACTTGCAAACTCCGACTTTATTTTAAGATAGAATTCATAATTCGGAGTCATTGTAGAATTTGTAACAAGATAAAAAACCTTTCTTTGCCTGGAATTGAACCGCGATCTTTCAGTCCTTAGTCCACTGAGAAAGTTGCAACGATAGAAGAACGTACAGTATATTTTCTGAACTGTGACGAAATGTAACACAACAGATATTTGAAATACGATCCTAACCCCTCAGCTAGCTCTTTGAATTTATTCTCATGTCTGAACTTAATTCTAAAGTGGCCGTCCCCACACACGTGACCGAAGCATATACAGGTAAGAAATTTTCCTTCTTAACGCTCAATGGCCAAGAACGGAGAAGTGAAACCTCCGCTCTCAATGCAGTTAGCTACTTCATAGATATTGGGAGTTTATACGTGGAGTCTGAGGGGTGAAATGGTTGCTTTATAAGAAAGAGGGTTTGGTCTATGAGCTTCTATTCGCATAGTCACCCTTACAATGAGAACCTTATGGTCAATGGAAAGTGGCTAAGAATAACGTAAATCGATGAATAGGAAAGCTGTCTCCGAAGACCGCCTTGTGGGTGCTATGTCCCTCTGAACCGGCAGCTAAAGAAGCCTTCTGAGTAAAAGCATACACTTTCTGTGATGAGACTTAAGACCATTTTTCTATAACATTATAGGTTATAAATAATATATACATTAATTCAGCGTAGGCCTATTACATACGAAGGGTCCAGAGGAATAACGATCAAATTCACAATTTCTTCAAAAAAAGTTATTCAATGTTCAATCTTACAAACCCATTTACACAGTACTGAGAAACACTGAGGTGTCATTCATTTATTATTATTCGTATTTGTCGATAGGTGTTATTCATTTGTTATTATTTGTATTTGGTGATAGGTGTCATTCATTTGTTATTATTCGTATTGGTCGATAGGTGTCATTCATTGTTATTATTCGTATTTGTCCATAGGTGTCATTCATTTGTTATTATTCGTATTTGTCGATAGGTGTCATTCATTTGTTATTATTCGTATTTGTCGATAGGTGTCATTCATTTGTTATTATTCGTATTGGTCGATAGGTGTCATTCATTTGTTATTATTCGTATTTGTCGATAAGTGTCATTCATTTGTTATTATTCGTATTTGTCGATAAGTGTCATTCATTTGTTATTATTCATATTGGTCGATTGGTATTATTCATTTGTTATTATTCATATTTATCGATAGGTGTCATTCATTTGTTATTATTCGTATTTGTCGATAGGTGTCATTCATTTGTTACTATTCGTATTTGTCTATAGGTGTCATTCATTAGTTATTATTCGTATTTGTCGATAGGTGTCATTTATTTGTTATTATTCGTATTTGTCGATAGGTGTCATTCATTTGTTATTATTCGTATTGGTCGATAGGTGTCATTCATTTATTATTATTCGTATTTGTCGATAGGTGTCATTCATTTGTTATTATTCGCAATTGTAGATAGGTGTCATTCATTTGTTATTATTCGTATTTGTCGATAGGTGTCATTCATTTGTTATTATGCGTATTTGTCGATAGATGTCATTCATTTGTTACTATTCGTATTTGTCTATAGGTATCATTCATTTGTTATTATTCGTATTTGTCGATAGGTGTCATTCATTTATTATTATTCGTATTTGTCGATAGGTGTCATGTATTTGTTATTATTCGTATTTGTCGATAGATGTCATTCATTTGTTATTATTCGTATTTGTCGATAGGTGTCGTTCATTTGTTATTATTCGTATTGGTCGATAGGTGTCATTCATTTGTTATTATTCGTATTTGTCGATAGGTGTCATTCATTTGTTATTATTCGTATTTGTCGATAGGTGTCATTCATTTGTTATTATTCGTATTTGTCGATAGGTGTCATTCATTTCTTATTATTCGTATTGGTCGATAGGTGTCATTCATTTGTTATTATTCGTATTTGTCGATAGGTGTCATTCATTTCTTATTATTCGTATTTGTCGATAGGTGTTATTCATTTGTTATTATTCGGCGGCGATTGTGAAAATGTTGTAATAAAATAAATTGTAGAAAGTTTAGTTTTGTCTTCAGAGAAGTAGGTAAGTGACACATTAATTATACATCGATATAAAAAAAATATCATAAAGAAAATATCTGTAGGTGACACATTAATTATACATCAGTGTAAATAAATTCCATACCATGCTGAATACGTATTTTATTCCATGGATATTTTCGCGTTCAACCACGACCCTACGAGTGGCGCTCAGAGCAACAATCGGATGTTGTCAGAAATGGTTTACACGCTTTACGTCTTACCTACATTAATTCCTGTTTTCTTACAAATCTTCACTCCAATAAATTAATTTAGAAAGAGTGCAGGTATAATAAGACATTTAGTTATTTCCTCATAGCATATAGTGATGCGCGACACTGATAGTTCGTTACTTTTCAGTAAATGAATAAAAGTTGATTTGATTTATTTACTTACCGCACGTGTTTTGTAAGTTTAACTTATAAGGACTATCAACAACATCGGTAAGGTTGTTAAAACACACGATCGGCCAAAAAATGATTGGTCGATAGGTGTCATTCATTTGTTATTATTCGTATTTGTCGATAGGCGTCATTCATTTGTTATTATACGTATTTGTCGATAGATGTCATTCATTTGTTATTATTCGTATTTGTCGATAGATGTCATTCACTTGTTATTATTCGTATTTGTCGATAGGTGTCATTCACTTGTTATTATTCGTATTTGTCTATAGGTGTCATTCATTTGTTATTATTCGTATTTGTCGATAGGTGTCATTTATTTATTATTATTCGTATTTGTCGATAGGTGTCATTCCAGTGTGTTATGGTACTGTGGGTGGCGTGATGTGATTAGTCAGTGTGTATAAGGAAATATTTTATATTAAAAATGGATAAAAAAACACGATCGGCCAAAAAAATGATATAATGAAACATGAGCATTATAATTATACTGTTTTTCACAAGAATGTCCCATTGAACATACTGTAACTGCACTCTCTGGTATGGAAAAATTATCAATGTTTGTAATGAAGACATAAATAGATGCAGAAAAATGTTAAAGTTTTCAGAGTTTTCATCTCATTTCATCTCTCAATTTGGTAGTGGAAATAATGCTTCATCATCATCATCATCATCAATATCATCATCATCATACATTGTGGTAAGGCATTGTAGTATTCTACGCAGTTTCACAGCAGAATCTTTTCGGTACTTGCAGCGAAATTTCAAGACCTGCTGTATTTATTTCCTTTCCATTGTCTTATTTTTTTGTCTGTAAATTGTTTGCTATTTCCCTGTTCCTCCACGTATTTATTTCTCCAGTAATTCATTTGTTTAATTACTCCTTTTCGGGAATGGGTTCGATTTCCGCTTAGACTAATTATCTGCTTGGATTTTTCCGAGGCTTTCCCCAAACATAATAATAATAATAATAATAATAATAATAATAAAATTAATGGCTTTATTTAACTTGGCAGAGTTAAGGCCTTAAGGCCTTCTCTTACACTCAACCAGGGTTAAAACTTGCTTACACAGTTGATCATAAAACTTGATCGGAATTAAGTAATTATATACTGATTACATAATGAGATCAAAAGAGGCAGTTACATAAAATTTACCTCATAAAATAAAAATAAACATAGTGAAATACATATTAATTTGTTAGAATCAGATGCGAATCACATAAAAACAGAAGCCGATAATTCAATAAAAAAAGAAAAATGTACACAGTAAAAATAAAAATAAACACATTAGTATACATATTAATATTAGATTACAATTAAATAGGACTTACACAATTAAATGAGAAACCTACAATTGAATAAAATGTACACAAAAAACAGATTAATAATAAAAAACAACACAGTGGAATATATATTGGCGTTAAGTGATAAATAAACACAATTTAGATAATAAAAAAAATAATAATAAATACAGTGGAACACATTTGCAACACGTTAGGTCTGGCAACTCATCATAAGATACTTTTCTAATTTACATTTAAAGGAAATTAAAGTTCGGCAGCCCTTGACTTCAAGCGGCAGAGAATTCCAGTGACGAGAAGTAGCAACAGTGAAAGATAAAGGATAAAGAGATGATGTGTGCAGTGGTATTTCTAGCGTGTTGTCATATTGTGACCGAGTATTTAAGTTAAGATACCGAGAAAGACTGTGGAATCGGACAGATAAGTAAGAGGGAGTAGAGGTGTGCAAAATTCGGTATAAGAGAGAAAGGGAATGTAACTTTCTCCTCTCATTTAACCTGAGCCACGATAATTTATCGAAAGAAGACGAAATGTAATCGTAGTAGCGGACATTACAAATGAAACGAACACACGCATTATGAACGCGTTGCAGTTTCTGGGATAAATCCACGCCGAGATCACTGAATAAAGCGTCACAATAATCGAAATGAGGCATAATAAGAGTCTGTATAAGCATCTGCTTTAATTTAGCTGGATAGTGGTACAATGTTTTTAATGAGTGAAGAGTGGAAAATACTTTCTTGCGTGTGTGTTTGATATGCGTGTCCCAGGTAAGGTTAGATTCAAAATGAACTCCCAGGTTTTTTACAGTTGAAGTGAATGGAATGATCGCTTTATTCAGAGTCACGGGAGGAAGGTTGAGCTTATTAATATCGGGATTAATCTTTTATTTGTAAATAAGATAGCCTGTGATTTATCTGTATTTAAGTTAAGTCCGAATTGTTGAGACCAAGATGAAACGGATTCGAGATCTTTATTGAGTCTATTAATACAGTCACTTAGTCTATCAGGACTGGCGGAAATGTATAATTGAACGTCATCTGCATAAATATGATATCTGAAATAATTAAATGACTTGGCGATATCGTTAATATAGAGACAGAAAAGCAATGGACCCAATACCGAACCCTGGGAAAATCCTGACTCTACTCTCTGCCAGGAGGAGAACCGATTATTAAAGGCAACACGCTGCTGGCGGCCAGTGAGGTAGGAGTGCATCCAGGTGATAACGCTGTCAGAAAAATTTAACACTCGAAGTTTAGTTAATAAGGTGAATGTCAGGTAATCTACGGCGAATACTCAGCTTCATCTCGCCAAATACCATCGTGCTAAATAACCCAGTAGTTCATAGGCATCGATAATAACTAAAAAAAAAAAAAAAAAAATTCTTTCACTAATTCGTTTATTCATTCCTCTAATTATTTGATTGTTTAATTACTTCTATGTTTCTGTATTGAAATCAGTTTTTTGTTTCTTCATTCATTTCTTTGTATAATTATTTCTTTATTCCACTACTGGAATTGTTCCTTTAATTAATTTATTTATTTACTTAATAATAACTTATCATACATAAAGATTAATACATAATTCACAAAAAAAAATCTGTTATTTCTAAAATAAAGTTTAAAATTAAGGACACAAAAATCCGGAGCGCAAGTGCTCCGGAAGGACTTTAAACTGTATGTCCCGCGTTTGAGTTTTCCGACACGTTAATGAACTCCAAGATTAAATTAGTACTTCTAGATCAAATTTATTCCTTCTGGTGTCCTAGCTAGCTCGGTTGTAGCAAGGAAAATAACCAGTTCCTGCAGTCAGTTTATTTGCTAAATGTTTTCAGCTGCAGTGTTACTGTCCACAGGAGTTACTTAAAAATAGCTTAATAAATTACACATTTCTACAACCATTGAAAATGTCACATTATGCTGTATGCTGTATCAAAATCCCTACCGTGGCATAGTGGTCGCTCAGAGTGACTATCATTTGTTTAAAATTGTGTGCAGAGCTAAAATTTTGAAAAAAAAAAAGATATTGATATGAGAAACATGAAACATAACATTTTGTTTCCATTTTTTGGCTTACTGTATTACAAAGGGTTAAAAGATACTTCATTAGCGAGTAGACGAGTATCGGAAGGTTATGTAAGTATAGTTTATAAAAGAGTTTAACATCAAGGCCTATAGGTAAAGTAAACGTACTCGTAACGAAGGAACATGAAGGATATGCAGATAGGAGGTCCGAAAATGACCCGGTACTCAATTCGATTGGAGACTGAGATGGCCACGGGTCAGATCTCGAAGTTCTAACAACGGAAAAATCCCGCTACCACTTGGAATTGAACCTAGGACTTTCCAATTCGTTGCTCTAACGGCCGTTAATGCCTATAGGAGAGAAGAAAATTATCTTGCTGTTTGGGGCAACACTATGCTTTCCCGCCTCCCAGCATATTAACAACATTTTTGATCCAATTCATCAGTAATTGCATCAAGAACTGGTATTTTAACATATTAATTTAGTAGTTGTCTTCTATCGATCAATGTAACATCCACGACATAAACCCCGGAAGCTCAAAAAGATAGTTCCCGTTTCGTTAGAAGGGCTTGACGGTTCAGCACTTCTTGCAGAATTTCCAACGTTACAAGTATTATATTGCATTATTTTATTTTGCTAGTGTAACATTAGATGCAGGAAGGATGTGAGATGTTATTTGCTACTTTTGTATGTTGTAATATTATTAAAGAACCCAGTACTTGTTCCCTAATTGAAAATGTGCACCTCTTTCATTGTTGTTGGGATCCTATTATCTGATATGTTTACACAACTCCACTTCCGTTCAAAAAATTAAATTGATGTGACCTTTACGTTCGAGGATACGAGTAACTAGCAAATACATGCTTCAAGATTTCCAGAGACGAGCTGTAAATACTTCCGAAGTATGCACCTGCAATAGGATGCCACGAATATACAGGATGAGGTTTTGTATAGCTTCCTGTTTGAATTATGGAGCTCCGTTCGCAACTAGCTCTAGTGGATCTACAAACTGGGAATTTTAATTATTTGTTCTTGCACCATAAGGATATTGCTTTTAATTGACGTCAGTGTATGCAATTACTGCTTCACATGCTGACATTTCATAGAGTCTATGTGTGAAACCCGATTCATAACCAATACTTATGTTCATTAAGCCCATTAACAATTATAATATAATTCAAATTCATAATAAGGTCCCTGAGCCAAATAACGCCATGCATACCTTTGACGCCACCCTATTAAAATTTGTTAACGACACAAGTTTTCGGTAGTGCACTACTGTAGCCTGCATTCGCTTGCAATCTAGTGATGAAATGAGTTACTAGCTGTCCGCTGACATTTACGAGTGACATTATATTCCATCATTTTCCTGTTGTGTGTTGATAGTGAATGGCTGTTCTTATATCAAGGTAAGAGGCAATATTTTATTTTGTGTGTTGAGCAAATAATAACTATATTAAACTATATATTTTCGTGATCCTTAAACATTCTTCTATGTATAGAAAGTATTTGCTATCTATAAAATTTGAAAATGTTAGAGAAACAGGCATGTCATGCTATCAAGTACTCAGTAGCGCTTTAACGCCATGTGGTGTTAAAGGTCTACAGACAAAATTTTAGGTTATGTTAGTACTAAGGCTGACAGTACAGCATCAGTGTGAAAACATCAGGAAAATCACTAAGCTTTCAACTTACAAATGTTCAGAATGTGCAGTGATGATATTGGTTCAATTGCTTATCGAACTCTTAATTTTTTTTTATTTTACATAACTTAATTTAATTTTTTTGTTTTACTTATTGGAAAACATTCATATTAAACTAAGGTAAATGCTTTTGTGTTTAATAACTTTCTCCTGTGTCACATCGTCTCTTTTTTTTTAAAGTAATTAATCACTGGAAAACATATTTTCCTAATCCATCTGGTGTTTCAGTTTCAGATCAAGAATCTTTCATTAATATTGAGTGATTTTGTATCTTTTATTAACAGAAACTCAAATTTAGTCGCTTAGTTCAATTTGTGTTGCTTAGGAATAATAATTCATCAACAATTATAAGTGTATAGGTTACTAGAAAATAGGTGGCGTTAATTGGACAACCTGTTCCTAATAACGCCAGTTTACAAAGTTTTCCTATTTGAGTTCTAATTCTTGTTCGGTATATAACATATCCATTTTCATTGTGCTATTTTGTAAAGATAAGATTACAGTTTCCATTTCATAATTTTCGTGTTTGTACATAACTTATTTCCAGAGCAAACGTGACTGAAGTGTTAAGGTGGCGTTATTTGGTACGTGTACATTAGTAGTAAATAATAATAATAATGATGATAATAATAATAATAATAATAATAATAATAATAATAATAATAATAGTAATCGCACCATTGTTGGCTAATGAGAGGCCAAGTATAGGGGAGAGTCGGGTAGTATCGGACATCGGGTAATATGGGACAGTGAGTTTCTTTCATCTACCACACGATGATAGTACCTGATTGGCATGGTTACGTTTCTGTGATGTCGCATAGAGAAACGTAACCATGTCATTCAGGTACTACCATATGGTGGTAGACGAAAGAAACGCACTGTCCGATACTACCCGACTCTCCCCTAACTGCCAAAATGTGTAGTATTGGAATGGAACCCTGAAGGACGAAGATGCGGGGAAAATCTGAGGATTCCTGGAACCCCAGATCACATATAGATTGATCATTCCGATGTTAAAATCGGTTGCACTTTGAAGAGAACAACCGCCAGGATCGCCACCCGTCCGCCGTAAACGAACACGAGATGGCAGTACAGTCGCTAATGCAATTCAAATGGGAGTTATGACGTGACTCCTTATGTAACAACTAGATGGCAGCATAGTAAACTGACAAAAGTTGTTACCGTGAAAGCCTATAACGCAGAGAAATCTGGGTATATATGATCTAGGCTGGAACCAAGATATTAAATTTCTTTTTCTCAATTGACCACTTATAATGTTTTAATCATTAACACATAACGAGCTGCATTTACAGTTTGCGCACGAGCACTGGCAGTTTTTTTGTTTCTTCTTTAGTGCTGAGGCTGCATCTTCTAAATTCCGTAACCGGTTTTAATCACATGATCATGACGACAGAGTTGAAAGTGATGGCAAATCTCCCTACGAGTTGCTTCCGCGCATTTACCATTTAGATAATAAGATTTTACAGCAAATCCTCGTTGCTCAACAGTCCAATGCTTCAACTTTAATAAATTGCAACAATCAGGCTAAACAATGATAATAAATCTACACCTACTAAAATAATCCATGTACTACCAACAACAAAATTAAAACCTCCCGTTTCTTTGGCCCACCTTGGACCGGAGAATAGTAAAAGTACTGGGTCATCTTCAGGTTCCCATACCAATAAATCAATCAACCATCAAGTTGTAACACTAAGGCGCGGTTTATTCAACCTTTGTTAAATTATAACAGTGTGTTATTCCATTTTAATAGTAAACTTAACAGTTGAAGCATTTCTTCAACTACTGTTAGTACTAACAGGCTGTTAAAACCCATGCTAATTTAACTGCTCAATTTCATGCAGTTAAATCATTTAACTCTCTGTTAGCATAGAAGTATTCAATGTGGCTGGTGCGTCAGATGCTGAACTTGTATGATTAGAAATTGATATCCATGAATACATAAACACAGCGGTTGATTTCTGTGATTTGACACACCAGAAGTTCAAACAAAGATAGGCTATTTTCTGCCAAGCCTTACTTTTCGCTTTCAACGTAGACACGTTTGCTTATTCTCAATAATTGGTTTATACTTGCGAAATTATTTCCAGTAGAAGGCTTCTATCGGACGATTTCTTTTTGTTCCAGTGTTTTCCATTTCACAACAGCAATACTAATACGCCGCTCCATGCTATTGTGATACAGACGACCGAAAGAAGCATAAATCAAACCTGAGAGAATAGAAAGACATCTATCCTCTCTGAATCACACAACGGAAAGAAGCGAGAATCGCAATTGTCAGAGTTCAGAAAACAGAATTGAGCTTATACTTGGTTATAGGTTATGGTTAAACTCTAGGATCTCTGATCCTAACCAAGAGTTAACAAACAGAATGTTAAAATATCAAATGTAAAGTTGAAGAAAAGCAATATTTTTAACAACAGTTTTTAACTTACAGTTAATTAACGCTATGTTAGGTGCATTTTAACAAAGGTTGAAGAAACCGGGCTTAAGTCCTGCATAAGAATTCAAGTTTTGTTGATCTGTCACCAAATTATATTCCCCTTGCTAAAGCGGGCTTGATGCAACTGGGAGAAGAGACTTCACGTCACTTCCTACAGGTGAGCACGCGCCGTGAAGACCTGTGGGGCAGATAAAGCGAACGAGTGGTCTGCATCGCACTTGAAGGCCAAATGAGATACACCTCAGTTTCACTGTGTGATGTAATCCTTTCGAGTATGAAAGTGTTATTACTATTCCACGTGAGGAAACGGCTGCGATGACCGATACTCTTATAACAAGGAACAAGAAACATGTGAAGTGATTTGAAGATCAGAGTTACGTCTGCTCTGAGAGAGAGAGAGAGAGAGAGAGAGAGAGAGAGAGAGACAGACAGACAGAGAGAGAGAGAGAGACATTTCTCCTTCTAACGACGCCACACATCAACGTCATGTTCTTATGTTGGCGACATTGTGTGTTTAGTTAAATTTGGTGGTAAACGTAACGGCACGGTTCAAAGCTACCGTGCTAATTCTCCAGTTTAGCGTTGATATTAATTACTTTCACTAGCTTCCAGTGACCGGCTCAGAAGTATAATACAATTTTAATTCCATGGAACTCCAGTACCGACAACTTGTCTCAGCTGCCAACATAACAGTTACTATTATAGTCACAATCATGCCATGCTATGACAGAAAAATTACACAACCTCGAGCGGGAATCTACTATAATAGTATTTAAATTCATTAATATGTCACATCAACGGACGTATATACGTCACCCAACATCGTAAGATGAAGATTACATTTATAACAGTTACAAAATCACTACCATTTGTAGTATTTGACAGTATCGAAATTCGAAAAGAAATTGGCAAAAGAAAATCCAACCTGCAAACTAGAAAATTACCACAATCCACTAGCATAATTATGTAGTAATAGGAGGAAAATGGTTAGATTTCACTCTTAGGGTATGAAGGAAGCTGACCCGGACTATAGAACAGGAAGCAAAACAGAGCAAAATTATGTGTTTTTAACTTTTTGTCTGAAATATCATAAAGAATAACCTCCTGAAATTAATGAGATTACTTACGGTTCATCCTATGCAGGGTGTTAAAAATAACGTTTACAATATTTCAGAGATAATGAAGGAGATAAAAACAAACATCTTTTGTAAGTGACAAAACTTTGGCAGATGCGCCTTTTATTGTGTACGTAAGTGTTAGTGTAATCTATAAGGAACGAGACCAATTGTCGTTTTACAGTGGTGTTAAAACTGGCGTCCATTGAAGGCATTGCACAACTGGTACCTTCGTACTGTGGAGTGTCTGCGACGTTCAAGAAGACTTAACACTGTGCAGCTTCAACAACACGAGCAACTAAGTCTTCTATCGTAGCGATCGGTGTCTCATACACAAGACATTTCATGTCTCCCCACAAAAAGAAATCCAGTGGGTTAGGTCCGGTGATCGAGGTGGCCACGGTACCGGCCCACACCTGCCAATCCAGCGATCGGGAAATGTAGCATTTAGACGGTTCCTGACACGACGATCAAAGTGTGGAGAAGCACCGTCATGCTGAAACCATATTCGTTCTCTGATGTACTTACTTACTTACTTACAAATGGCTTTTAAGGAACCCGAAGGTTCATTGCCGCCCTCACATAAGCCCGCCATCGGTCCCTATCCTGTGCAAGATTAAGCCAGTCTCTATCATCATACCCCACCTCCCTCAAATCCATTTTAATATTATCCTCCCATCTACGTCTCGGCCTCCCTAAAGGTCTTTTTCCCTCCGGTCTCCCAACTAACACTCTATATGCATTTATGGATTCGCCCATACGTGCTACATGCCCTGCCCATCTCAAACGTCTGGATTTCAAGTTCCTAATTATGTCAGGTGAAGAATACAATGCGTGCAGTTCTGTGTTGTGTAACTTTCTCCATTCTCCTGTAACTTCATCCCGCTTAGCCCCAAATATTTTCCTAAGCACCTTATTCTCAAAAACCCTTAACCTATGTTCCTCTCTCAGAGTGAGAGTCCAAGTTTCACAGCCATATAGAAGAACCAGTAATATAACTGTTTTATAAATTCTAACTTTCAGATTTTTGGACAGCAGACTGGATGATAAGAGCTTCTCAACCGAATAATAACACGCATTTCCCATATTTATTCTGCGTTTAATTTCCTCCCGAGTGTCACTTATATTTGTTACTGTTGCTCCAAGATATTTGAATTTTTCCACCTCTTCGAAGGATAAATCTCCAATATTTATATTTCTCTGATGTACAATGGGATATTTTCTAAAAGTTCTGGTAGGACGTCGCGTAGAAAAAGAAAATAATTACCACCACGGAGAGTGTTAGGGACACTTTTACCTTTATGCTGGCACAGCAGTACAAACAGAACTAACCAGTGTGTGTTGTGATGGAAGTCAAGTCATCTACCCTTCAGGCCATCTTGCGGCAAAACGGCGCATCTGGTAAAGTTTTATCAACAATAATCTCACTAGAGGTTTTGATTTATCTAGAGAAAGTCAAAACTCGAGTGGGATTAATTGACTATTACACTATTAGAAGAAAGTATATAAAGATTAAAAGTAACGAAGTACTCCAATACAATAAAATATTAACTTACGAAAATACAACTGTCTTCAAATGTATTATTTTATCATCTCTAAAATATTACGCTAGATGGCAGTAGTGTGTTATGCATCCAGACGGCGACGGTTTAGCTGCTTTCTTGTCATCAGTTGTGCCAACTATGGAATCTTTATTGAACTCTGTGGACGGTTACAAGTCAAGAAGGCTTTGTTGATTCAGTTTCATTTTTATTAAAACAGATCATTCCACTTCAATTATCCGGATCCGAGTAATCAACGTCACTTGACATGATTTTCAATAAATCTTAGTATTAAACAATCTCTGATACGTGACTATTCATAATATAAATATAACAGAAGCTAAAACATAGCCTAAAAAATATCAACAAGTGTTAGAAAAGATTTCATTGGGAATGATGAAATAAACAAGAAAAGTTTTAATTAACGATGATGAAATAAACATTCATAATTTTAAAAGGAACAATTATTGAAACTGCAATTTTCAAATTTGAATGTTTTAGTGGTTGGTGGTTCAGTTGATGTTATATTAGACGTGTGCGTAAAAGAAGTGAAACTCGTTGATGTACATGGTGTATCCCTCAACTTATTCAGGGTTTCCGAATGGTGCTCTTCATTTATTTGTAAATAGAGTTTCAGGAAAAATGCATAGCTATGACTAGTGATCTTTATTAATTCTTGTTCTAAAATGCCAATGCGAGTCATATTTGAAAGTGCTCTGCATCGACTGGAGTGGTTTGTAATTTTCTGTTTTTTGACCTCCAGATCAGTGCAGTTTGAAATGTTGGCAAACAAAGAAACAAATGCTAGGGTAGTGATAAAAATAAACAAATGCTAGGGACGCGATAAAATTGTGCGATAAGCAGCCATGATTGGTTGAAAGACGTCCTTTCGTACCGTTTTATTGGTCAAAAGTAGTATGACGTAGTAATAGTCGCTTAAAAAAGATGTTTGTTTTTACCTCCTCTATCATCCCTGAAGCGTTGTAAACGTTATTTTCACACCCTGTATATTTCAATTTTTAGCGCACATTTGAACAGTTCTACTGCATAGTTGCAAGCATATTTTCAGGGGTTTTTTAGTGCATAAAGTTTCGTGTCTTATAATAATCCTATAATGTTGCATTGTCATAGGTTTGCCACATTGTACTAAGGCACGCTACAATAATCGGAAGTCGTTTTCATATTCAGTCACTTAAAGTGCATTATCAGCGTAACGTATTATTGTTACCTTGCCCGTATACACTCTGTATAGGCTGTAAACTGTATTTAATCTAGTGATGGAAACTTCAAAATGACAAAAGAGCAATAACTCGTTGTGAAGGACACATCTGCGAAGTGTATGTAACGTGAAGGCCCGATAACTTCTCCGTAGTAGTGTAAAATAGCCAGAAAGGTGGGCAATACATTAGTTCGCAAGGCGGCCAGCTGGAGAGGAAACTGACTGACGTATGTCCCTACAATATAATATCCGCGCCACAACATACACACAGCGCACATGTAGCAGAAACACAAGCCGGGACGGCGGACCGGAAATGTAACTTGTCTTGCTCCCAGCTTTTTAAAAAGCTTTCTGCCCTGCTCCATTTTGATTGACAGGACAATGAGCAACTCATTGAAACAGACAAATAGACTATATTTTTTTCCTCTCTTTCTCTTTCTACATGTGTATTTTCTTTCTTTTTCTTTCTTCCCTTTAGCCATAGTTCTTTTTCTTCTTCCAGCTCGCTCATCGTTGTACTGAAATGTTCCAATAGAAATGCGCTTGCTCTGTATACTGTAATGGAAGGTGGCCTGACAACAAATTGCAGGTTATTTTCTTTCAAATACTTCGGGTTGCACTGATGCGCGGTCCAGGAGTGATTGATAGATTGATTGATATGTTTGACAACAGTTTTCCTTTCAATAAACTCCATGACAACGGCGGTAGGTAATGTGATTAGTATTTCATTACGGTAATCTTGTTTTAAGCTATTTAGTGGCGATTTCTTCAAAAGAAGACTTTCCTATAAAGGAATGGGTTTTTATATATGTCTGCCAATCCGTCTGTGTCTGTAGTTGTTCACAATACGGCCATAAAATTACAACTCTGCAATAAATGTATTCTCATGAAAAAAAGTTTTACAGTCTTACTAATAAACCGTTTATAGTTTTTATACGAGACTTATGCAGAGTTGAGACAGAAAACGTTACTAATAAACCGTGAATAAGCTATGGACGTATAAACAGGCTGTAACTATAGAATTGGAATCGCTTTGCAGTAGTTATATACACGAAACCCCTTGTTTAAGCGTTGTATATAGCGAAAAAATGGCCGCCCCTCTAACAGCTGTTCGTATCGACTGTCATTTTATGATGATGGTTACCTTGTAACCACAGAAGAACAAACCAAAGATCATAGAATTATTAGAATAATATTGCTGTAGCTTGTACTCTTTGACCAAAATGTAGTGTGGTAATCGATTAGAGCCAGTTGTACTATCGATATTTAACACGCCACACTAGAGCGCTCTACCGGATGCAATAGAGAACCTCAGATATTCTATTACTTTTCGTAATGAAGTAATATTCCGTTGGACGCATCCGTGTCGACGGAATTTAGATACCATGCGGATACCAAAGATTATAATATGCTACATAATTGAAGAGGAAAGGTTGATATCAACTGAAAATCTAACCAATGAACAAGATAGACGACTTGTGTCGTAATGAAGTAATGACGAAACTATGACGTAGCTGTGTAACAGTTATACTGTTATACACGACGTATGTAGTGATTATTAGTAAGGAATTTACACACGACTTATAAACGAGCTACTCATTGTATAAGTATAAGACAGTTAAACGTCTGTATATAGTATTTTTATTAGTAAGACCGTAAGGCTATAAGAACAGTTTAGGTAAGCTATTTATTTTTAACTTAAAAGCAAACGAAAACAAAGAATTATTTTAGCGCCGCGTTTCTCAAACTATGGTCCGCGGACCAAATGTGGTCCTCGAGGTCTGCCTTTGTTGTCGTTAAAAAAAGACAGAAGAAAAATAAAATTCAAACGAATTGCGTATCACACTAGCTTAAAATCTCAAGAGTTTGGAAATGACACATGACAATCGAATTTCACTTTTTCTCCCAGTACTGCATTTTATGAAATTTATTACTCTACCCTTCTATCGACTTACCATTCTACTCTCAGCAGCAAAAGAGGGATTTAAAGCACTATATACGTGGGTTTCTCAACATTTTTTCCCCTGCACATCTGGCGCCGCGCCTGTAACCCAGCCAGGGACCACCCGAATTCATAACAGAGGACCAAAGTACTGAACCTTAATTCAATTTTAAAATATAAGTATACTGGTATTAAAAAATGCTAGGGAAATGATAAATTTTCTTTCGAAGGGAACATGAATAAGGTGGTCCGCGGAAGTGTTCCGACTTTAAAAAGTGGTCCCCACTTCAAAAAAGTTTGAGAAACGCTGTTTTAGCGGATAGTCCTACATAACAATTTTTAATTTTGTGTTAATGTTCAAATGTTCCAATGTTAATAGCTAGCAGTGAAAATTGTTTAATTTCACCCATAAAAGTCCTATGTGATGTGATTTTCAAAATGAATAAAATCACTCTAAAACCACTTAAGCAAACAGTTGTACACAAAATACACTTAGAATTTAAATATTTTCATCGTTCTTGCACCAAAATGAAGCTGATTAACGTCACTAAATACCAAACTACAAAGAGTATCCTAATGCTTAAGAAAGTTAATTTAAAAGATCTTAAATTTGTATTTTTACGTTTGAAATTTCAAAAACTAAAATGACGTTTTTCCTTATGGCTTTTTAGAGAACCCGGAGATTCATTGCCGCCCTCACATAAGCCCACTATCAATCCCTATCCTGAGCAAGACTAATCCAGTCCCTATCATCATATCCCACCTCTCTCAAGTCCATTTTTATATTATCGTCTCATCTACGTCTCAAATCCACACATGTGGAGTAAAGGTTAGCGAGCCTGGGCGCGAAACCAGGTGGCCCGAGTTCAATTTCCGGTCGGGGCAAGTTACCTGGTTGACATTTTTTCCGGGGTTTTTCCTCAATCCAATATTAGCAAATGCTGGGTAGCTTTCGGTGCTGAACCCAGGACTAATTTCAACGACATTATCACCTTCATCTCATTTAGGCGCTAAATAACCTGAGATACTGATAAAGCGTCGTAAAATAACCTACTAAAACAAAATAAAAACTCTACGTCTCGGCCTCCCCAAAGGTCTTTTTCTTTCCGGCCTCCCAACTAACACTCTATATGCATTTCTGGATTCACCCATATGACACATGAACAGTACAGGAAAAAATATGAATCTCACATTGCTGTTAAGATACTCATCTTCCCTGAATTTTCTTTTATTTTTTGTTAAAAAACTGATTCTTTTTTTATTTTTATGTCATCTGAAAGCTTGAACTTTACAGTTTAAAAATAATATACCAGTTTTGTCTGTATGATGTTTGATTAATTAATTAGTTTAGTTTTCACTGACCGGAAGCACCCTTTCTTTAAAGCGGAAGTATAGTTCTCCAAGTGTCAATCCGTCACATTCTGTCAATTTTATATATTTTTTTGTGTAATAGCAATTCGAATTTGACGATAGAGTTTGACTGTATTATTTTTCACACAGTCAGGAAGCTGTGTGTTTGGATTTACAATTTTTCATACCTTCAGGATGTAGACGATTTCTATGTTCAGTTATACAGCATTTTACAACACTAATGTTATCACAAAGTGCACTTAGAATTAAAATATTTTCATTAATTTTACATCAAAACGAAGCTGATTAACGTAGCTAAATGCCAAACTACAAACAGTGTCCTACGGCTTAAGGAAGTTAATTTAAAACTCCAAGATCTTAAATTTTTATTTTATGTTTGAAATTTCAAAAAATAAAATAAAATTTTTCCTTAATGGGATTTGGTAGGAAAAAACACTTTTCACAGCCTATTTTGTGTTCCCTTAGAAGTAAGGCAGTGAAAGAAATTTTGTTCTAACATAAAAACGTAAAACGTATGACTAATACCGAAATAATTATTCAATAAGAGGCAAATCGGTAATCTTTATATGAAACGAGTCAAAGTCAGGATTGGAGAAGAAATGTTAGGAGGAAGTTAAATATCGAGAAGAGTCTTACTAAAAGGCTGCCCTTCATCAATTACCGTCTTCAACATCTACTTGGAGGATTTAGTAAAGAACTGTTTTCAGAAGATGGGGGAGTGATAGTAGGAGGAAGAAGAATAATTTGTTTTTATTTTATTGGGTTATTTTACGACACTGTATCAACATCTGAGGTTATTTAACGTCTGAATGAAATTAAGGTGATAATGCCGGTGAAATGAGTCCAGGGTCCAGCACCGAAAGTTACCCAGCATTTGCTCGTATTGGGTTGAGGGAAATACCCCGGAAAAAACCTCAACCAGGTAACTTGCCCCGATCGAGATTCGAACCCGGGCCACCTGGTTTCGCGGCCAGACACGCTGACCGTTACTCCAGGTGTGGACAGGAAGAATAAAGTGTGTAAGATTTGCTGATGGCATGTCGTTGGCAGAAGAGAAGATGGTACTAAGGGATATGCTATTAGAGGTAAATGACAGCTGTGAGCAGTATGGGATGAAGATAAATGCAAACAAGACGAAGAGTATGGTTATCGGAAGAAAAATAAAGAAGTTAAACTTGCGAATTCTAAATGAAGCAGTTGAGCAAGTGGACAGCTTCAAATACTTGGGGTGTACTATAAGCAGTAACATGAGCTGCTGCCAGGAAGTCAAAAGGAGGATAGCAATGGTAAAGGAAGCTTTTGAAAGAAAAAGGAACATCTTCTGCGGACCTCTGGAGAAAGAACTAAGGAAGAGACTAGTGAAGTGTTTTGTGTGGAGTGTGGCTTGAATGCTGCAGAAACATGGACATTACAACGAAATGAAGAGAAACGAATAGAAACATTTGAAATGTGGATATGGAAAGGATGTAGCGTGTGAAATAGACAGACAGAATAAGAAATGAAGTTGTGTTGGAAAGAGTGGGTGAAGAAAGAATGATGCTGAATCTGACCAGGAAGAGGAAAAGGAATTGACTGGGCCACTGGATGAGAAGAAACTGCCCACTGAAGGATGCACTGGAAGGAATGGTGAAAGGGAGGAAAGTTCTGGACAGAAAAAGGAGCATCTTCTGCGGACCTCTGGAAAAGAACTAAGGAAGAAGCTAGCGAAGTGATGTGTATGGAGTGTGGCATTGAATGGGGCAGAAACATGGACATTACGACGAAATGAAGAGAAGCGAATAGAAACATTTGAAATGTGGATATGGAGAAGAATAGAGTATGTGAAGTAGACAAAGTAAGAAATGAAGCTGTGCTGAAAAGAATGGATGAAGAAAGAATGATGCTGAATCTGATCAGAAAGAGAAAAAGGAATTGGTTGGGTCACTGGATGAGAAGAAACTGCCCACTGAAGGATGCACTGGAAGGAATGATAAACGGAAGAAAAGTTCGGGACAGAAAAAGATATCAGATGATAGACGACATTACGATATATTGGATCATATGCAGAGACAAAGAGAAAGACAGAAAATAGGGAAGATTGTAGAATGGGTTTGCAGTGAAAGACCTGCCATTGGGCAGAACACTTTGAATGAACGAACCCATTTGGAAAAATAAATATCGGAGGGCCGAAGAAAAGATATATCGATAGTATCTCAGTCTGGAACAAGTCTTCTAACTCAACGAGTTAGAAAGAGAAGACTATAGAGTGGCCATGTTGTCCTGTACAGCGCTCTTTGCGGTGCCACCGCGAAACACGGCAGATCTGAGCTAAGCGCCCACCTTTGTAAAAATTCGTCTGCTTACAATGTTGTATGACGGAGGTAAGAAGTACAAAAAAACGAAGAAAAAACATGCCTGTTGTGTGTGCTGCATATAACTGCAATGTCAAAAGGAAAAAGACAACTGATATATCATATTTCATGTAAATTTTATGAAGTTAAGTCCATAGTTTTGTTAATTAGCAGCATTTTTTTTTTCATGCATAAATGTGTAACAACGCCCGGCATAAACAAAATAAATGGTTCACTGGTAATGTACTTAAACTGAATGCGGATAAAACCAATACAATTCCGTTTCAGACCCAGTGAAAAACAAATAGCAATACAATATTAAAACTGTATTTCGACACCGGCATCCTTTATTTCTGCTCCTTCTGTCCTTACTGCTTACACAAGAAGACGATGAGCTGTAGCTTATAAGAAGTTAGGCCTATTTCGAAGACAAACGATTAATCAAATAAATGATTCACTAGTAATAAAGTTAAACTAAATACGGATAAAACCGCTACAATTCCGTTTCAAACCTAGTAATAGCAATCAAATATTAAAATTGTATTTCGACACTCGCATCCAAAATAACGCAAAACTCTGGGGTAGGTCGTATTGTTGTTAGTATTTTGACTGGAAGGACATGAAAGAACATAATTGAGCACCCACGTGCAATAATGGGGTAAGTATGAATAACTACTTACCCCATTATTGTACGTGGGTGCTCAATTATACACTAATAATTATCTGTGGTGCCACAGCCCTTGAAAGGCTCAGACAGACCAGCCGGCTGTTGGCCTCACGTTCACATTTCGATAATAATTATACTTTACTGTAACAAAAAAACTGAAAGCGTGTTTTGTCATGTTTCACCCACGTTACAAGCTTGGAGGTAAAGGTTGTTTATTACAGATAAGGCCTACTTTCATTCTATATCTTATGGTATAGTAAATAGTTTTGCAACGTGTAGAGACTGGGAAAACAATTTAATAAAATCATCCGAATCATACTCGTTCATTTTATAGGCAATCTTGCAGGTCGCATTTAAAAGAACCTAGAAATATTAACATTTTCTTCAGTATATTTGCTAGGACTTCTTGTCATACTACATGACAATTTTGCTTAGGTTATTCTTTTAAGCATTCCTTCTAGGAATAGCTCAAGTGTTTTAAATTTAGCGTACATAAGTTTAGATTAAGTTCCTAGCA
The DNA here is from genome assembly GCF_040183065.1 of Periplaneta americana. Taxonomy (NCBI): domain Eukaryota; kingdom Metazoa; phylum Arthropoda; class Insecta; order Blattodea; family Blattidae; genus Periplaneta; species Periplaneta americana. The sequence goes on from NC_091119.1 coordinate 23,038,779, forward strand.
CGTATTTGACGAAATACTAGGTTTTTCCACTTCAGTTTAACTGATTTATGCAAACGAAATTAAGATAGCTGACGATTCTAATGCCAGTTATCACCACGCCCACTTTGTTTTGGGCGCATAAGTTCATTACCGACGGTCGTTCAATTTTCTTCAAACATGGCGGCGCAATGACCACTCTATATCTTTCTCTTTCTAACTCGTTGTTCTAACTTAAGCCGTGAAGTCTAAGAAGTCGACGAAGAAGAAGCAATATCTGTACAAGGCTGAACATGGATAACTTTGATGAGAAGTCGCCGTCTTCCAGAGGTACAGACAGACAGGTGAATGTGTGCAATGCACTGTTGATTGGGCTGTTTGGCGACGTCGTGTTTTACAAGTGGGGATGTCGATGTCGAAAAACTTAATGTAGGTTTGAAATTGGTTTCCTTTGTAGGCGTACAGGCACTGTACTGTTTCAAGTCTGCGGTACTACAAGGAAAGGCTGCTCGCTGTTTCGCGCCTCGGCCTGGGTGGTCAGTAGATGTAAGGAGCAGATGGCTGGCAGGGGGTGCATTGTATCCTTCAAGGAACAATCGAGGCTTACAGCTAGAAGCTGTTAACCAAAGTTTCGTTCCAGTTCTCAGTCCATGTTCTCGAACTCTAGAAATCGATATCTTTAAAAATATTTTTCCGCAAGTCGTCTTCACCCTGTCCTCTCCAAATTATTCTTTCCCTACTACAATGCAACTCCAATGTATTCAATATTTTTTCTCTTGTTCACCAGATGAATTTATTATCACACCCTTTTTATTGAGGATTTTATTTTGTTTTCGTATTTTTTCTTATTTTTTATTATTATTTTATTACATTCCATTTGTTGTATTCTTCTTTACGTTTTCCCTATTAACTATTAGTACTAACTGATTTGCTTTTATTTTATTCCAATCTCTAGATCTGTATTTTACTTTTTTTTTCTATTATGGTATTATTTTCATGTTGTTTAGTGTCGATTTTGTTATGCTATTATTTTTTTTGTAATATGTTAGTATTCTGTTCTTTAACTTTTTGTTAAATTTTCACTGCTTGTATACTTTGTGACCTGGTAGAGTGTAAGAGAAAGCCCTATACCCTTAACTCTGAGTATAAACAAGCAAACAAACAAACAAATAAATTTATTGATTTATTATATTATTATTATTATTATTATTACGAGTATTATTATTATTGCGATTATTATTATTACTATTATGATTGTTATTATTATTATATTATTATATTATTAATATTATTATTACGATTGTTATTATTATTACGTTTATTATTACTATTATTATTATTATTATTATTAATACTATTATTATTATTACTACTACTATTAATACTATTATTATTACTACTACTATTAATACTATTATTATTATTACTACTACTATTACTATTATTATTATTTTATTATTATTATTTATTATTATTATTATTATTATTATTATTATTATTATTATTATTATTTAACCTGACTTCCGCAAAGGTTCATACATTATGACTTATTTGTGCAAGTGTGTGATGTTAGTGCTTATTCTTACGAAAAATGAATAAAATTTACTTTTATTGTTAATATTTATTATCATTGCAACAGTGAATTCTGACTATTACTAGATGATAACCTGATTACGATATTAATAAATGATATGATCAGTAATTGTACAGTGATCATTAATTCAATTATTTAATGGTACATAAAATCAATAAAAACAGTTCTGTTGTATGATCACGTTATTAAAATTTAGTTGAAGATCGGGTGGTAGTAGCCCCGAAAATATGTTTGTTGCTTTTTAAGGTTTTAATAAATTTTATGCTCGACCATGCCGAAATGTAGTAATTATACACCTGGTAGCAGACCTTTAATGCATGTCATTAAAGTACACCTACTCGTTAAAGGTCAGGTCTTTCAGCCAATGACGACTCAGGTTACAACTGTTCAGCCAATGACAGGTCAGCTTTCTACCGTTATAAAATCGCAAGTATCGATTATTCTCGGATATGCAATCGAAAGAGAATTAGCGAAAAGTCACGGAGGCTGGAAATCCAATACTGTCGCAGAAGGTTATGTTCTGTTACTATAATAATTAGCGTTAATTGTAAATAATATTCAAATAAATTCAATTTGTCATCTCGTTTTTCAATGTCTAATTTAATTTCATGTTATCTCTGTAGGTTCTTATGGCCTAGCAAGGTCAATGTGGACATCTGTTCCTCGGAAAAAATCAATACTTTCGCGTCTGCGCACATCTCACAACAATAAATTAATAATATCAAGTTAGAAATATGGTCGAGCATAAAAAGTCGTATGAAACTCGCCTATAATGGTAATTAAGAAGCTCGTATGAAAATTATGAACTCGCTTGCGCTCGTTTCATAAATATCCATACTCACTTCTTAATTACCTTCATTATAGGATCGTTGCATTATGTACTATTAACAACGTGATCATACAACTGTTTTATTGTTTTCAGGTATCATTATAAAAATGATTAACCTGATATTTGAAGGTAATGTTATTCCATATACACGTCACGAAAGCGCATGAGGGAACTGAGGTAGAGCTCTCAGCTTTCTTGACCTCGGCACTAGAAGCAAGTGGTGTGGCCGGTACAGGGAAAGACCGGTACTGAATTTAGTAGAAGGTTGAGTAAACCTCGAGCACGTTCTGGAAGTTTTGACAACGAGAAAACTCCCATCACCACCCGGGATCGAACCCAATACTCTCCGGTCCGTAGTCGTTCTACAAACTGATTTATTCGGCCGATACTCTGATACTAGCCTTGCGAAGATAGCAGTCATGTTACTTGCAGGTCAAGTTATCAGTTCATGGCATAGTACAAATACGAAGAGGAATAGTCACATGGGGACACAAACAGAGCATATCGAGCGCGCCTAATGACTTCACTTACTTATTGCTATGCGCCGATACGCAGCACGCAGCGCAGCTATTGTTACGACATGTTTACTGCCAGACTGGATAGCTTATCAACCACTGTAACTATGAACACTTTACTTTGAAAAACAAGAAGACGTTCAGTAAAATGTGACTACAAAACCCGTCGTCAAGGACCTACGCGATTGCCAAGGAACAATGAAGACGAGGCCTATGTATGTCGCGTGTTCACATCTTGGCTAGGGCGCGGCTGTCCGCTTGGATGGGGGTCCCGAGACATCCCACGTGCTAGTTTAGTGCGATTGCCCTCGATTTTAATAAAAATGTGTTCTCAATTAGTTCCTCTTCGGAATAAATCTGAAACTCTCCATGAAGCGACCGAGGACGATGGAGTTTAAAGAACAAAGAATCATGAGAAGAAGGAAGGAAAAACTGAATGAAAGAGAAATAGGACAAGATGGAAGAGAGAGAAGCGAAGAGTGGCAGAGAGAAAGGCGAAGAGTTGCAGAAAGGCGAAGAGTGGCATAGAGAGAGGCGAAAAGTGGCAGAGAGACAGGCGAAGAGTGAAAAAGAGGGAGGCGAAGAGTGGCAGAGAGACAGGCGAAGAGTGAAAAAGAGGGAGGCGAAGAGTGGCAGAGAGACAGGCGAAGAGTGAAAAAGAGGGAGGCGAAGAGTGGCAGAGAGACAGGCGAAGAGTGAAAAAGAGGGAGGCGAAGAGTGGCAGAGAGACAGGCGAAGAGTGGCAGAGAGAAAGGCGAAGAGTGGCAGAGAGAAAGGCGAAGAGTGGCAGAGAGACAGGCGAAGAGTGAAAAAGAGGGAGGCGAAGAGTGGCAGAGAGGCGAAGAGTGGCAGAGAGAAAGGCGAAGAGTGGCAGAGAGAAAGGCGAAGAGTGGCAGAGAGAGGCGAAGAGTGGCATAGAGATAGGCGAAGAGTGGCAGAGAGACAGGCGAAGAGTGGCAGAGAGACAGGCGAAGAGTGAAAAAGAGGGAGGCGAAGAGTGGCAGAGAGACAGGCGAAGAGTGGCAGAGAGAAAGGCGAAGAGTGGCAGAGAGAAAGGCGAAGAGTGGCAGAGAGACAGGCGAAGAGTGGCAGAGAGACAGGCGAAGAGTGGCAGAGAGAAAGGCGAAGAGTGGCAGAGAGACAGGCGAAGAGTGGCAGAGAGACAGGCGAAGAATGGCAGAGAGACAGGCGAAGAGTGGCAGAGAGAGAGAAGCTAAGAGTGAGAAAAGGGAGGCGAAGAGTGGCAGAGGCGAAGAGTGGCAGAGAGAGAAACTAAGAGTGAAAAAGAGGGAGGCGAAGAGTGGAAAAGAGGGACGCGAAGAGTGGAAAAGAGAGAGAGAGGCGTATAGATAGAAAGAAGTAGGTTATTTTACGACGCTGTATCAACATCTTAGATTATTCAGCGTGTGAATAAGATGAAGGTGATAATGCTGGTGAAATGAGTCTGGGTTCCAGCGCCGAAAGTTACCCAACATTTGCTCAAATTGGGTTAAGGGAAAACCCCGAAAAAACCTCAACCAGGTGAAATATCCCGACCGAGATTCGAACCCGGGCGACCTGGTTTCGCGGCCAGACGAGCTAACCGTTACTCCACAGGTGTGGACCGAGAGACGTATAGAGTGGAAGAGAGGCGTAGAGTGGAAGAATTAAAAAAAGAGAGGTGAAGAGTGGCAGAGAGAGACAAAGTGTGTCAGAGAGAGAGATTCGTAGAGTGAAAGAGGCGTAGAATGAAAGAGACAGAGGTGTAGAGTGAAAGAGAGAGAGCGTAGAGTGAAAGAGAGAGGCGTAAAGTGAAAAAAAGAGGCGGTGTGTAAGAGAGAGCGAAGAAGAGTGGAAGAGAGAGGCGAAAAGTGAAGAAGAGTGGAAGACAGAGGCGAAGAGTGGAAGAGAGAACGGAGAAGAGTGGAAGAGCGATAAAGGCGAAGAGTAGAAGAGAGAGAGAGAGAGAAAGTCCAAGAGTGGAAGAGATACAGTGGCGAAGAGTGGAAGAGAGACAGTGGCGAAGAGTGGAAGAGAGAGAGTTGAAGAGTGGGAGAGATAAGAAATACACATCTCTGGCCAATTTACCTGCAAAAGAAATAAATTTGCCTTTACCCTGAATGTGTCTTAGTACTGTTATACTATACAATATTCGAAAGAAGCCCAGTATTTTATTAAGAAATATAGCCTACTAAAGAGCTTATTAAATTATAATAAATTGTAATAATTTTTCTCGTTTCAGTCTTAATCCATATGTCCATCATCCCCAATACAAAAGGGCCTAATTGTGATTTTATATCGCGTTTTATCACTATACAATATCATTATTGCCATATCAAGAATCATTTCAGTCCAATGTAGATTAGATTTCATTTTTAACATTAGAAATACGAGTTTTTAATGTTACTGTAGGCGTATTAATTTCATCTATTAAATATAGTAATCGTAGGGATGGTACTGCAATAAAAATTAGAATTACTGCTGGAGCAATTGTTCATGCTAATTCAATTATTTGACCTTCCAATAAAAATCGATTAATATTTATTGAAAACTATTGCAATTATTATATATGATACAACTATTAAAATTATAATAATAATTAGTATAAGACTTGTATCAACAATAAACTACAAGTAAAGGTCGATTTGACCAAATTTATTTAACTTTAATTGTTACCTTAAAGTCTTTTAATTGACCTTAAAGGGACAATGCATTTCACCAACATAAATTTGGCTATGAGCTGTCATTAAACTACATTTAAGTTAAATGGTCAATATTTGGTCAATTAAATAATTAATTTTACATTAACGACAATAATTTTCATCATGGTGAGAAGAATGATGGACTTGATATTTGAAAATGATGATTTCTTACCAAGACGGGCGAGTATAATCTCCGAAAGAGAAGATTATTTTAATAAAATGAACAAAAAATATTTGCAAAACGGTTTAGGCTAAACAAAACATAAGCATTGTTTATTTTGAATAGTATCGAAGGTGATTTAGAATTTTCAACTGATAGTTAAATACTTAATAATATTATTAATTAAATGATACATTTATAACGCCAACTAAAGTAATATGAGTAACAAATTTATCATGTAAGCCTATATCACATTTGAAGGCATTGGAATAACATAAATTTTCTTGCATCTACTTTCATATTATCCCGTTTTGTCTTCAATATTTCTGAAGGCATTGGGATGAGGCTTTTTTGCATTGAAATCTCTTTCTACTTATTTCCAACATTTCTTCTTAAGTTTACCCATCCGTCTTTTTGTTTTCGATGATTTTAATATGTTTTGAGATTACCTCTGTTTATGACGTCATTTTATTATCGTAATCTAGCAAATGAACTCACTATAAAAGTCATTTAAGAAATAAAAGTAAAATGAAGGTCATTTGTATAATATTATTTACTTGTTTATATTGACTTGTCGGTCCAATATGTTCTCTAAATTCCGTATTTAATAGTATTGTGGGGTTTAATCGATTAATCTTATTGATTAATCGATCAATTTCTGTTGTAAGATTAATCGATCAATAAAATTTAATCGAATAATCGAGTCGATTAAAATTAATTGGTGATAGTTGATATTAATTATTATTTTTTTAATACAAACTCATACTAAAAATTCCGACAATATTCTCTCTCGGAAATTTGTTACTTAAAAGCACAAAATTACTGTTATTTTCTAACTGTAAACCAGGTAGCGTAGAGAAAATCTTTGCACAAACACTTCAGAAACAGATGAGGATATGAGGACAGTGACCTAGTCTACCTCTATTGAAAGTTGAAACACAATACGAAACCCTTATTAAGTTTTATGGTTTTCCAAGAAAACTTCCACTTTGTTGTCAGCTCATCTTCCTAGCATATGAAATACATACTTTTCTAGGATTCGTCCCCCTCATCCCTTATGAAATAGCCATGTCTACACTGTGTGCAAGTGAGAGCGTAACTACCTTCTTCTCTTTCTAAAATCTTGTATTTCGATTACAATAGGGACCAGTCTTCTATTTCGACCGCTGTAGGCCTACTTTTGCAGGAGTTTCAGTTTCTGTACTGAGTTTGTTTAGTTTGATAAAGAAAAAAAAAATCAGTTTTCTGTGGTTTGTGAAAAGTGGAAACTCTATTAGGCCTATGTCATATGAGAATTAAACTCGGTGAAACGTTTGGATTCAAATTGAACGATCGTGCAGGAGTGCTTGACGGAAAAAAAAAAAGTTTTTTTTTTTATGTTTAGTGATGCAGGAAAGATTGTTACTAAACGTAGAGCGGCACTTAATTCGGAGCATGTGAATGCAGTCAGATGTTTAAAAACATGGATGAAGCAGTATTAACTAAGTGAGTCTTCATACTTTTTGTTATTTATGTCTGTCTAAAAAATTCCCGGAAAAATTGACACAATAAATTATAAGCCTCTTAATAAATATGTCAGTAGGTAATTAAAATAGTTGTTTTATAATATAACGATACAATATATACAGATATACAACATTTAATACTTATGCTTATCACCGAACGCAAGTTAAATTTAACAATAATTGTGTATTACAGTGTATTAAAAAAATTTTAACTCTATCAAAACTCGATTAATCTATCGATTAATCGATTAAATTCAAATAGTTAATCGATTAAATATTTTGTTCGATTAGTAACAAGTTGGTGAAATCGGTCCGAAGAGTTTTGAAAAAGAATGTGGCAGTGTTTCTACGAATTGAAATTCTGTCGTAGTTAACTAACAAGAACTTAAAAAATACGTCCATCAACCCTATTTAATTATCACACTGAATACTTAAAGTGACGACGGAACTTTGAAAAAAAGTGGCAGTAAGTAAATAAAATTAACTAGAAAAATTGCATGGCTCTACAAACTGAATAGCACTACAATATTTCTTTGTCAAGGCATGACTTAAATACTTTTATGAAGTACGTGACGAAAGATTAAACAAAGTAATAAGCGTAAATGAAAACCTGGAAAGAGCACTAAATTATTTCACACAAAATTTGCGAGCAGGCATGTATCACTGATAAAGGATTCTAACAAGCTATGACTTTTAATGCATTTATGACCTAAAAATTGTCTCTAAAGTAATAACCAAATCATCACCTTCTTCCGCGTATTAGAAAAGAGTTTCCCAGTTTTGAAAATGTAAAATAACTGCACACAATTAATGTTAACTTTCGAAGGTAACCGGAGTGGCTCAAGAATAACGAACGTGGCTCGTGTTCCGAGACTACGCTGGGGTTGTGTTAGAATTTTGTTTGGATTGTTAAGTTTGTTTGATTTATCCCGAGATTTTCTCCAATTTAAGGTGAATTTCAGAATCTCGTAGCAAATCCTAGGATTCAAATATATCATAATATACAGAGTGTTCTGAAAAAAAAAGTTACAGTATTTAGAGACGAAGTAGTACGCATTAAAACTAGAAATAAGTCCTATAAATATGGTTCCTAAAATTGATATATTCTGGGAAATGAGCAAATGTTTACCATCACTGTCTCTTAAGTGCAACAGTGTGAACGAAGTGAGACAAGTGACCTTTATATTAGCAGATCACATAAATATTAAGTAAGATGAGTCCCAAGAGTCTTTGTAAAGACGCGGTAAACATAGAGTACATTATAATTAATACTTCCTCCTTTTACAAATAATAATAATAAAGTTATTATTATTATTATTATTATTATTATTATTATTATTATTATTATTATTATTAATTTTTCCTTTTCCCCTTCTTTAATTAATTCATCCATTTGTTCGTTCCTTGTTCATTTATTCATTCATTCATTCATTCATTCATTCATTCATTCACACGCGATTGGAGAATGCTATGAAATGATGATAAAGTGTAGAGTTTACGGAATTTTGTAAATGCCTAGTGGGGAAACGGGAAAACCACGGTACAAAACAACTGCGGTTTTGTCTCCTACACATATTGACATATGGACTCGAACCCAGGCCGCCTGCGCGAAAGGCCGAGTATTTTACACTCAGCCATCGCAGGGAACAGCGTTGAGTTCGTTCATTCATATTTTTCTGCCCAAGGACAGGTCTTTCACTGCAAACCCAGCATTCCAACTTTCCCTCTTTTCCGCCTTCCTCTTAGTCTCAGCATAATAATAATAATAATAATAATAATAATAATAATAATAATAATAATAATAATAATAATAATAATAATAACAATAATACAATAATAATAAATATAATAATAACAATAACGACAATAATAACAATAACAATAATAATAATAACAATAATAACAATAACGATAATAATAACAATAAAAATAATAACAATAATAACAATAAATCCCAGGTGGTGACAGGATTTTTTCTCTTTACCAAATTTTCAGAACGGCCCCGAGGTTCACTCAGCCTCCTATAAAATTGAGTACCGGGTCTTTCCCTGGGGTAAAAGGCGGTCAGAGCGTGGTGCCGACCACACCACCTCATTCTAGTGCCGAGGTCATGGAAAGCATGGGGCTCTACCTCCATGACCCCCAAGTGCCTTCATGGCATGTTACGGGGATACCTTTACCTTTTACCTTTTACAATAATAATATAATAATAATATAATAATAACAATAATAATAATAACAATAATAATAACAATAATAACAACAATAACAATAATAACAACAATAACAAATATAATAATAACAATAATAAATATAATAATAATAATAATAATAACGATAACAATAATAACAACAATAATTACAATAACATTAATAACAATAATAATAATAACAACAACAACAATAATAATAACAACAACAATAATAATAACAATAGCAATAACAATAATAATAACAATTATAATAATAATAACAATAACAATAATAATAATAATAACAATAATAATAATAATAATACTAGCAAAAATAACTGAAGTGTTACAAATATGAAATACCGACACTATTTTGTTTTTTGTTTTTATTTTGGAACCTACACGTTTTGAACACTGAACGTAAAGTGTCGTCCTCCTGTTTATTGCCGAATGTCTCTGTGAATGGTACACCGGACTTAGAAGTTCGTTAGATCTTATAAAATGTTTGAAAGAAAATAATAATTTCCTCAAAATCTAACATATTTCCTTCATAAAAATGGAGGTACAAGTATGGAATACTATTACCAAGTTACAAGATTAAGAAAATTGCAAAGTCAAAATGGCCTCTACTAAGATAAGCACAGAACAAGCATTCAGCCTTCATTCAAAGGTGTTCTCCCATTAGAAGGTGTAATACTGAATCCAGATGAATCGTCTCTCACGTCTTTTCTCGAACTTGGTTTATAGCTTCTTGCATTGCCTTTTCATTCCACTGTATTCTAGGTAAGTTTGTTGGAAAGCGAGGTTTTCCCTCCTACAGGTGCCAACAGTGGTAACGAAAAAGTAAACAAAGGTATAACGATGGAATAAGTATTTCATATTTGTGACACACTGATGTAAGTCATAACCTCAAAACATATCATAATTTAAAAACAAAAACAATTAAACATATATTGCTATAAACGTCGATTAATTCTTTTTAAGAATATTATATCGTTAATATTTCTAACACTGAGTAATAAAAATGTACAGTATATTAAACAAAAGCCAAAATTTTCTCTTTCCTCGAAAACGCAATAATGATAAACGTTTCAACAGTTCAGTTATAACTGCAAATTAGCACATTCCCACAAAAGAGAACATTAGTACATAGTTAATTTGGAAGACTTCCGCTAGAATAGGTCGTATATCACACTATTTCACATTTGTACACCCCTATTTCATATTTGTAACACTTCCTCTAATAACTAATAGGTGGCTGGTTTACGCTACATCCGCGATAAGATGGGATGCTGGTGAAGATATCACAGGAAAACCGGAGCTTTCGGAGAAAACCTCTGTATTATCTGGACCACGAGCATATCCAACATAAGTTATAAACCGGGGGTACATCGGGGATCGAACCCGGGTTCACAGGATTATAAGTCCAGCGCTTTAGCCACTACACCACTAGTAATATTTGTATTATGGATTTTGTAAAATGTTCAACTTGAAACTTCGATCAATCCTTAATAAAATATGCAATAAAGTATTTTGTGCGAGATCGTGCGAATTTGCTTGTTTTCCGCACAGAACCAATACGCGGTAAGTGTGAAATACCACATTCAGTATTCCCAACGTGACACACATAACAATTTCCCTCTTCTTACCGCTTAAGCGCGACATTCATTTTACTGCTTTAGGCTTTTAACATATTATTTTTAGAGACGTTTAACATAGTAATAATTATAAATTGGAAACTTACCACTGCAATTTCACCTAAATTGCAATGTTAATTATTGTTTTTAAATATTTGCAAAAATGAAGTAAAGTCTACTACTCCACGAAACTTATTGCATTCCTGATACAAGTAACATTTAAGGAAGCCGTGAAAAAATCAACAAGATTCCAGATGCCGATGTTATTACTGCAATATGTTATATAAATAATATTGTTAAAATATTAAAATGAAAAATAAATCATTACATAACCTTACCGTTTGTTTTAAGTTCGCATTTATAGACTGGGGGGGAAAAAGACAGACGTATATCACGGCCTGCTGGAGTATAGTAAATACAGAAAACATTTTATAGCAACAATGTTGAAAAAAGATATTTTGGTGTTCCGAAGTTGCCGTCATTAAACAGAAACCAAGATGGAGATTTCATTGCAACTAATTAGAAATTCGTCTTTCAGGTATGTAATAAACGATCTTCGCACAAAATAATGTACGATACACGAGCGGTATGTTTGTTTTCATGTTCTCGGAAATTAAAAAAGCTCAACTACGTTTCGCTTTTTCAATCTTTTCCTCGACCATGAAAACGCCAACATACCGCTCTTGTAACGTATATTACTATATCGTATGCATAACCAGCTGTTTTTTTTTTTTTAAGAAAAGAAATCAATGCTTCAATGTAGCATGGCAGAGAGATGGAGAATTACTTAAGGATTAATCGTCATATATTATGATGTTAGGTTGCATTGAAACAAGTCCAGCTGGAGTCGTTTCGGACTCCTGCTTCGATTTCTCAAGCTGAAACAGGTGTTGTTTTCTAATTTTTTTCTTTTGGTCTTTTCCTTGTGTTATCGAGATGCAGCCATTACCAGGAGGAAACGGTATGCATTACAATTTCTAAGACAACAAGAGTGACTTACGTGCTGTGCTATGCATTATCATGTCAAGGTAAAGTTACGAAACTGGACACATTACACCTAGCAATAACTTTCCCACACATGTCGAATGCATTGCGAATACCAATGAACATGCACCTTGCTATTTTTTCTTACACTTCATAATCAACATTATCGTCATTATCATCCGTCACCATAATCAGTCCATCATCATCATCTTTATAATTACGAACTTTGTAAGAGGTTTAAGCACTTAATGTGTTCCATGAAGATATATTTTGGACCCATTTTGAATCTTGAGGACACAATACATCTACATACGCCGATCACATAACCAATGCTAACCATACATACAATAACATAAATACGGACATGGAAAGCCTACACATACAACCCAAGAAACAAAAACTCAACACACTAGAACAATACGAAATATACAAACACACTAAAACACACCCCGATCAAATTCTCAACACACAGATCAATTTCAGTACACAAACACTATTTGACTCCACTCTTCAACACCTTTCAACAATCAAACACACCCACATAACTGGCAGAGAAGTTCGAGATGACGCCGTGATCTAGGAGGCTGAGAGGAAACAGCTGTAAGCCGCACAAATCTTACATAATTAACACGAGTAAGTCCACTAGTTAATCAACTAATTATATTTTGGACCTTTTATTATAATTTAGTTGGATTTCTGGAGGATTTATTTTAATGGGTTATTTTACGACGCTTTATCAACATCTCAGGTTATTTAGCGTCTGAATGAGATGAAGGTGATAATGCCGGTGAAATGAGTCCGGGTCCAGCACCGAAAGTTACCCAGCATTTGCTCATATTGGGTTGAGGGAAAACTCCGGATAAAATCTCAACCAAGTAACTGGCCCTGAACGGGAATCGAACCCGGGCCACCTGGTTTCGCGGCCAGACGAGCTAACCGTTACTCCACAGGTGTGGACTTCTGGAAGATAAATGAGAGATTTGGAAGATTTGAGAATCGAAACCGACATACCTGTTATTATTTTTTTTTAAGATGGGACATGACAGTAGCGTTGCGATCGGAAAAACAACTGAATGTCACATAGTGGGTAGGTCTGTTGCTATGGTAACAACGCTTGAGTTGCCAAAGTTACAGTTCCGACGTGGCGAGTGGTTAAAAGCTCTCTTGGCGAATTGTGCACACAATGTTAGCATTGATATGTTTCGTCTCTGATTCTCTGTCGATTTTTGTATTTTTTTTTACCTTCGCGTCAATTGTCAATTAATGTTACAACGTCAGCCATCTAACGTCAATTGCTAGCTTCCATCAGCTGACAGCATGGTAGTCCATATTGGCAACATCGCACTGTAGTTCCAAGCTCGGCCGCGTAACTGTCATGCTCCGTCTTAAAAAAAATTAGGTATAGGCCTATATAATATCGATCGTCCAGTTCAAAAGTGCGACAACTCAAAAATTGCCATCTTTTTAGTTATTTATACTACTGAAAGCCCCTTTCGGAGCTCTTTCCGATTCAGTATTGAGATAAGTCATATTTACAACCAAAAAGAAAAATACGAAATAAACTGCTTTAGAAGTAATTATAACTATGGACTTTACTAATTCATTATTAGTAGGTAAATTTCGAAATGTATTAATAATGAACTGAATACCTACTCATTTCTAATGTCGTGGTTATGAACCAGAACTCTGTTCTTTCTAAGTAATTTATTTGAAACTTTCAACTGAAGATATCTCAAAACTTGTTTTTTTGAGTTGTCGCACTTTTGAATTAGACGATCTATACATTATACATATACATACATACATACATACATACATACATACATACATACATACATACATACATACATACATACATACATACAGGGACATCATTTTATTTTTACTTCAATTTTTATTGCACCTGAGTTTTTGTATGTACTTCGCTCCCATCCCTTCTACTAATGAAGTTCCAACTGTCCTCCACAAAGAACCAAGGTCGCATATAGTACTGAGTTGCTGAGTATAGTACGTTTCAGAAATATGTTCGCATTTTCCAGTGACGAAAGAGTTTTCAACATTGAATCATATTTTCGCACAGGTACTGTCGTCCGTTTGCCTACGTCGCATCCTGATTTCCCCCACCTACTTTTCCTCGCCCCTCTGTAAAGCTAGTGGCTCTTTTCCGAAAACATTAATTTCTGTTGTAATATTATACAACTGTTTAAAAAAAACTTAAATAAAAGGCCTCGTTAAGTAATTAACTGTCACGTGGTTTCCCCTCTTTCTACGATCCTACGACATAACCACTTGGACGAACAGTAGATAGCATGTCTGAGTAATTTTATCTTTTCGGATCGGGCAGAAGTGAAGATTGACTTTACAGTACGTAAGGTACTCTTTTATAGAGTAGGTACAGAATTAGTTCAGCATGAGTTACTAGTACGAAGGACGAAACTGGTAATTGGAATTAGGTACAATAGTCTATAGTGCGATAATATGCACAATAAAACTGAAGCCTATATCGAAATGAACGGCCACCATTTTCAAAAATGTGTTTAAATATTCATGTTATGATTATTTTTCAATTTAATTTCTTTCTGTATATAGTACGCTAATGTGCTGTAAACAGTATATTATACACTGCATAATGAATACGTTCGCATGGGTAACTCAGTTCGTGAGTAAAAACACTTATTCTTAATACAGTACTGCATTTTGATTAAACAAAAACCTAATGAAAATTATCGAACTCAAAATCGCGATATTTCCTAGTTTACATAAATGGATGAACTACTTTTCTTCCCTCCTATACCTAATAGAGTGATTTGTTTGTGTTTTACGCCAGTATCATCGAACTACAGTCGTGGAATGGGGTAGAAAACTGTGTTTCCGATTCTCTAAAGGTATAGCCAGGTTAATATTAAAAATGTTAGTAAAAATAAAATGATGTCCCTGTATATATATATACATGCATATCCTATGTATTGCAAACTATAGTAGATTGAACTGCAAACGAAATCCCGATACGAACAGACACCATATTCACAACTCACGAACATGCATGCTGTGAACGAAATTCGAACTCAAGACTGTGGCTCCAACGCTATCCGTAACAGTTACGAATATCACGGCAGCCTCCTTCAAGATCAGAGTTTTTGGTGAGATTTAAAGACATTCAATGTAAGTACCTAATCCCTTGAAAATCTTGGAATGAAAATCGTACTACATCACAACAGCATCTTTTGTGTTTTATATAACGAGAAAATAGAAAGTACCAACTTGTTAAACATGGGCTTGGCAAGGCACAATTAAGTAGTTCCACAGATATCGTGAGACTCCACTGAAAGTGTGTTCTTGTAGTTTTTGCCTGCATCACACAGAATAGCAAGATGAGTAGCAGGGAGTCCATATGACTTGTATGTGCTTTTAATGAAGATACATCGTGAGATGGTCCCCGTCAGGCTAACAAGTTTGCACATAAATGCTAAATTGCCAACTAGCGACCTTCGGCTTACAGATTGATCACAACGTTTAGCAAAGCTTAACGACAGAATGAAACCCATTCATCCTCTTTTATACTGCTATTTCTTGTTGATATAAAGGTTTGTTGGTCGAATGCATATAATCTAACTGATTGATCGGCTGTATTGATTGATAAAATTGATCCATGGATGTACTGATTTATAAGATCGGTTTCGGACAATTCGTCACAGGAAATTGGTCACAGGGAAAATTCGTAACATTCAATTCGTCACAGATAAAACAATTCGTCATAATTCGACACAGAAATACAAAAATTAAATCAAGATTGCCTGAACAACTCTTTATTATATGAATTTCAATTGGTTTCAAAATCTGTAAATTCAGTTGGTTTCAAAAATGTTCTGCCACCTTGTGTTTATAGCTCTTAGGTACCGGACGATGGTGGCTTCTACCTTGTATTGCAGGCATTTTTCAACTATACGTAATATTCATAAATGTCACCGTACTTTCGCTTATTTTTGGTATGAGTGATCTCCTTCCAATCTCTCAATGTTCCTGTCCACTTCTTCAACTTCAACTGTTTTTTTTATTTTCTTATTGCCTTCACTTGTAATCCTCTCCAATTCATTTTTAACAATGGCAACACCTTGCGGATTTCTTCTGTGCCCCGTGAAGATACAGCCTCTTCTACCGAGTGTAACAAAAGTTTCTGTAACAGTGTGTTAAAATTATTCTCTTGTTTAGTTTCCATTTTCTCAGGAACCATGACCAAATTTATGGTGTAGGAGTTGGTACAACTTGATTGTGGTGTGATATAATCCTTTATTAAACATTTGGCTGAAAATGTGATCTTTACCATCAAATATTTGAGGAAAAAAACTAAAATTTTCACTGTACCAGAAACTTTTGTTACACTCTGTAGATATATTAGTTTGTCATGGCCTCTTTCAGATTTTGTGAAAAGGATTTCATCCTCCATAGTTCCATAGCTGGCTTGATGTAGGCCTACTGACAACCAAAGAAATTTATAATTCATTGTTATACAATGTTTCAAAAAGAAATAATTTTTTTATCTGTAAAGAAAGGTGTCAGTACACAATTACTAACATTTCAATACAACATACATATTTATATACAGGCCTATTTTCATGACGTCAATATTACCGAATTGTTCCTGTGGCTAATATTATGATGTGACCAGTTGTACACTGTTACGAATTGCAATTATATGACGAATTGTCTGTGCCCAATTTCGTGACGAGTTGTTCCCAACCCTGATTGATTCACTGATATATTGGTTTATTGGATTAATTAATTGGTGTATAACCCGTCTGAAGAATCATTGCAGATGGCAGGTAGAGTAAGCTTGGACATAAACATGCGATCGATGCTGCATTACGTCACCCTGTTCTGACGTACTATGCACAGCGCTGCAGTAAAGAAATGCCTCAATTCAGTTGGTTCAGTTTGCTAGTCGGTATCGGAAGTGTGTCTGTACACAAGAGCGAATGGAAACTCCGAGACATAAGTCACGCAAAGCAGAAGATTTTTATACAATGTGCTAAAATTTTGGAAAGAAGAGAAAAAGAAAGATCTTATCATTCCATTAACGAACGCTGTGAAAAGAACAGCAACGGCGGTGGGAAAGAGTGGAAGAACAAAACATATTATAGCTAAAGAGGGTGAGGAAGCAAAGCGCATTGGAGGACAATTTCCAACTTCTGGTAAAAGCCGCCCACATTCAAAGAAAATTGTACTTCATTTTGAAAAATATCTCATCCGTAGAACTTTTTTAGAGTTTTATGAACAGAGATAAAGAAATTCCGACCCTAAGCAAGCTTATGAATGCTATTAAGGAAAATATACATTCTGGAGACTGCTGAAATCCATGGGATAAAAATTTAAGAAATGCAAAAACATACGATATGTCTTAATGGCACTGTCGGACATTGTTGCACGTCGTGCAGCATACCTGAGAATGCTAAAACAAAACAAAAGGGGCCAAAGAAGCCAATTGTTTATACAGATGAAACATGGGTCCATACTCATTATACCGTATAAAAGTGTTGGCAGCATGATGAAGTGCAAGATATGCATGTAAACCAAAGTATTGGGCATCGGGCTATTGTTGTTCACCCTGGTGATGAAATGGAATTCATCGAAGGGGCCGAATAGACATATGACTTCAAATCTTATTCTGCAGATTATCATGATGAAATGAACGGCGAAAATTATAATGAATGGTTAAAGGAACGTCTTCTACCAAATCTTCCATCTGAGTGCATTGTTGTGTTAGATAATGCAAAACCACTAAAGAAGACTGGACAAAATGCTGCCATATCGGGGACGAATATTGACATCGTGGCGAGTTAATGGAAGAGGAAGTTGAAAGGATAGTAATACACATGAGTAGTGATAAAGAGTGTGATGAAGATGAGATGTATTATGATAGGCCAGGTAGCAGCACAGACGAAGACAGTTCAACTGATAATGCAGATGAAATTGAGGCCTCTGCGTCGGGCATACAGCTATTTCTGGAATAAGGTACTGTACGTGTATATTCCGTACATATGATAGAAAAAGTAAATTCAATTGTAGTATTGGTAATTGTATTTGATTATAACAGCTGTTGATGTTTTTATTGTCAGACTGTACCAATATTTCTCCAGCTAATTCGCCACGCATCGAGACGAGAGGATCGCATTCACGACACACGAGCGCCCTCATCTGAAAACTGCAATGTTTCCTCAGACGGGTTATACTGGTTTATTAGATTGATTGATGTATTGGTTTATTGAATTGATTGATCCATTGGTGTATTGGTTTATTAGATTGATTGGTGTATTGGTTTATTAGATTGATTGGTGTATTGGTTTATTGAATTGATTGATCCATTGGTGTATTGGTTTATTAGATTGATTGGTGTATTGGTTTATTAGATTGATTGATGTATTGGTTTATTGAATTGATTGATCCATTGGTGTATTGGTTTATTAGATTGATTGGTGTATTGGTTTATTAGATTGATTGATGTATTGGTTTATTGAATTGATTGATCCATTGGTGTATTGGTTTATTAGATTGATTGGTGTATTGGTTTATTAGGTTGATTGATTCACTGGTGTAATTGTTTATTGGATTAATTGGTGTATTGGTTTATCGGATTATTTGATTCATTCGTGTAATGGTTATTGGATTGATTCATTGATGTATTGGTTTACTGGATTGATTCATTCATCGGACATTCAGTACTACCAGTCCAATGCCACGCAGCCATACATCTCGTAGCATATCTTGTGCACTGAATGATGTCATTGGACATTAGAATCACAGTGAGAACGGGCACTCGTATACGGAAAACTCCAAACATTGATCACACATCACATTTGATAAAGGTACATGTGCTGTAGCTGGAGTGTAGAAATCTGTGTAACACATGCCCAGTAGATACCGCTTACTTCAAATCTAATAGACACTATCGCTCAAGGTACACTGCGAAATGTATACGGCACTGGCTCGGCTGATCAATTGATGAATTAAAATACGATATTAATTTGGGCATGAAATCTAATTACGGAACCATTTAAAAAGTAATTTCCATGGTTGAATACGTACAATTATAATCCCGAAATCTTGAAATCAAGTTTCCAGATTCTGAAATATACCGTAGTATACGGTTTATTAAAATAATGCCTTACTTGTTTGCGATTTTCGCTTATTATTTATTATTTTATGAGCATTAATATTGATTTACTAGTGATTTGCTATTTAATTATATCTTATTTGCTAAAACATCGGGCTAACATTTATTTATGTATTCTGATTCACTTTTGTACTATATTAATTAATTATGTCTATCGATTTGTATTATGTGACTTAACTTGTCAATTTTCAGACAATCAGCTTGTTCCACCATTTCATGATAATTTATTTGCAGACATAATTCCAGAATTTACAACGACGTAAACAATAAGATTGAAGCATTTGTCAGAACGTTCGTTCGAATGACAGTTATTTTAAACTAATATAACTGGAAACCATTTGCCTTTTGTAAAATACACAAAGATTGTTGTTTCTTCGCCGCTTGCCAACGTGACAGACTATTTATAGTCTAGATGTCATTATTTCTAATTTAATACACATAACCAGAAGCGACGTACAAAACAATTCCTTATCGTTTCCTATCTTCTAATCTATACATGTTTATACAATCAGCTACGAAAATACATTACTCAATGTAAATAAAACGAAAGAAACTAGAATTAGAGAAAAGACATGGAAATAAATTATAAAGTCTCTTTTACAAGCTTTTCAATAGACCTGTAATACAATGGCGAAAAGGAAATTATGCCTGCTAGGAAGGCAACGCTAATGATAATATAGTAAGTGATTAATTTAAAATTATTAATTATATGTAATGATTATAAAGTAACTAACGTGAATTATTTGAAATTAATATGACGTCCAAATTGAGCAGTTAAGATGAACTAAGCGACAATGGATAAGTCTGTGCAAGTTAATTACCTGCTGTTCATATTCGACAATTATTATGTGTAATGAACTAATGACTACACCATTGAGAGTAAGTGGGCCTAATCTGTCAACAGCTTGCTTACGCAACTCATCCGAGTGAGGGGAACAGCTTAAGTCCTCCCCATCTACCGCTGTGACGTAATGAAACACCTACTAATTTCCCTCACTCGGATGAGTTGCGCACAAGTGTGCTGTAGTCAGTAGTGGAAAGTAGAACATCACCCTCTCGGCCTGTCCCTCACTGTACTCATCACGTCACTTCAACGTCATACTGACGTCATGGACGACATTACGTTACCGCTCAGTGGCACAACGAAACACTCTTGCGCGTCCGTGGTCAACAGAATACCCAGATAACTACAGAATAGGAGAATCATATAGTTGCCTCCACTGCCCCGCTCTCGCATAAACACTGCAGGCTGCTCGATGTAGATTGTACAGATTACAGCGCTATCTATTTTTTTTTCGGTACGAATTATTTCTACTATCTATACCGAGCGGGCATCACCAACTGAATGTGGTCGACTTGACGTAACTTACATCTTATTCGTATCGAATAGTAAAATTGATATAAAAGGGAAAATGTCAATCATATTATGCTATAGGTTGTCTATGATCTTAATTCAGCCGAAACGAATAGCTACTGTCATATTGTATTCTAATAAACAATTTAGGGGACGCGAGGGCTCCATTACCTTTCCTCAAAATGTGTGATGCATTTGTGATGTGTTCTGCATATATTTTTTTTATTTAAATTTAAATATACAAAATAAAGAAATATAATTACAAAACAAACAAAGAGAAATACAAATAAAATAATACAAGCAATATAAAAAGAAGATACAGTAGTATTAACAAAATTTGAGACCGAATGAGCAGCACTCGTGCTCGGTCGTAGTTCAGATATAATATTAAAATAAATAATAATAATAATAATAATATAAATAAATAAGTAAAATAAAATAGGAACTAAAATATAATTACAGCGGCAATGGAATTATATAATATAATATTAACACTAGAGAAGAATAATATCGCACGTGAAAAGTAGGACTAATATATATTTCAAAAATTATAGAATACAAATATAATATAGGTTGATCAATTCATACACATAGGCTATAAATTTATTTAATCAAATTAACACGTTTCTAATTTTCTTGTTATATGTTAGTGTGTTACATGTTAGAAGTTCTGGGTGTAATTTAGTTAAAGCATTGTACAACCGAGGGCCAAAATTTATGCTATGCTTTAGACCAGCAGATGTGAGACATTTAGGTTCTACTAAAGTTAAATTAATATTTTGTCTTGTGTCATAATTGTGTGTCTGTAATACAAACTTATTACGATTTTTATGATAAAATTTTAACAGCGTATACTTATAAATTTGTTCAATATTAAATACATTAAATTCAGAATAAACTAATTTAGTTGGATAAACGAAACGTTTCTTCAAACAAATTTTAATTATTCGTTTTTGTAGTAAATTTAACGGATTTAGGTATTGCTAGAAGTATTTCGTAATTTTGTTATCGCTGTGATGGGTTCTTTGTAACGTGTTTGAAATGATCTGCCTGTCTGTCCTATGTAGAAATTGTTGCAGGTGTTACATTTGAGTTTGTATATGCCTGTGTGGTTGTATTTGTTTGTTTGTGTTGTATGTGAGTTGAGATGTTTTTGTAGAGTATTATTTGTTCTGTATGTGATGTTGTAATTTAATGCTAACAACACATACAGACACATCAACATAGACATGGAAATACTACACATCCAACCAAAAAGTCAGAAACTAAACACACTAGAACAATACGAAATATATAGACACACAAAAACACATCCAAATGAAATTCTCAACACACAACTCAATTTTCAGAACATACACTCTTAGACTCCACATTACACTACACAAACACACCCCCACAGGAAACAAAACAAAAGGCGCCAAGATCAGCAACAACCAGTTCTGATGATGGCCAATAGCAGGCAGAAACATGTTAACAAGGTAACAAAATTTAACACGTGAAAGACATATAATACGATTCCCAAAGTTTCCATTTCTCTCTACTTTTGGGTAATTTTGGGCCAATTCTGAATCCTTAATAATTTGTTACCTTCCAGTACGTCATCCCTCCACCTATTTTTTTGGTTTTCCTGTTGCTCTTGTCGTTAGAGGTTGCCACTAGTAGATCTTATTCACCAGTCTGTCATTTTGCATTCGGTTTACATGTCCAAACCATCCCAGTCTTTGAGCGTTAATAAAATTTATTATATTTTTATTTTTAATTGTCTTAAAATTCCATGTTGGTTTGGATCCTCCATGTACCATCTTTTTCTTTGATTGGTCCCATTATCCTATGCAAAATTTTGGTTTAAAAAATCAAAAGCTTTTGTTTTATTGTTTCCTTCAACACCCAGGTTTCACATGCATATATCACAATTGGTCTTATAATTGTTTTATATAGTTTGAATTTTGCTGACTTAGATATTAATTTACTTTTGAACAACATTTTGTTATTGCCTAGAACAATTCTCTGATTTATTTTTTCTTCAATGCTATTATTTTGGTTTATAATGGAACCTAAATATTCAAAATAGTACATTATGCAACGAGCTTATAATGGTAGTAATTAAGACGCGAGTATGTTTGTTTATGAAACGAGCGCAAGCGAGTTTCATAATTTTCATACGAACGTCTTAATTACCATTATAGGCAAGTTTCATACGACTTTTTATGTTCGACCATATTTCTAACTTGAAATCATTCATAAGTATTCATGTTATGATTATGTAAGTGAGGAGCGGAACTGACCTGAATTGCGAGATGTGCGCAGACGCGAAAGTATTGATTTTTTCCGAGGCACGAATGTCATTGACCTTGATATAATCTAGAGAATAACATGAAGATTAGTCTTGATATAACCTGGAAATTGATTTAGAATTGAAAAACGAGATGACAAATTTAATTTATTTGAATATTATTTACAATTAACGCTAATTATTATAGTAACAGAACATAACCTTCTACGACAGTATTGGATTTTCAGCCTCCGTGACTTTTCGCTAATTGTCTTTCGATTGCATATCCGAGAATAATCGATATTTGCGGTTTAATAATGGTACAATGGTGATTTCTCATTGGCTGAACAACTGAATTATAATGAATAGGTGTACTTTAATGAGGTGCATTAAAGGGCTACTCCAGGTGTATAATTACTACATTTCGGCATGGTCGAGCATTAAAGAATTTACTCCTTCATAATTTATATTTTCTATTTCAACTGGAGATGTATATGAAATATATTTTTTTCTATATGAAATATCTACATCTGCATGCTTAAAAAGTTTAGTCTCAATTGAAAATTTCTACACACATTATATTTTCCGTTTGGTCGTGTAGTCGTAATAGTAGAGGAAGTCCGTAGTATTGTAGTTGGCAACACTGTCAAAACCAATACCGTCCAACTTCATCATCATTTTATTCAATTTTCATCAATTTTTGCATCACTTTCATGATGAATTTGTTGTTCTCGTCTTCAAATTCTATTCTTCTTCTTTCTTCCATTATTTTCCCATCTTTAGGGGAGAGTCGGGTAGTATCGGACATCGGGTAATATCGGACAGTGCGTTTCTTTCATCCACCACCATATGGTAGTACCTGAATGACATGGTTACGTTTCTCTATGCGACATCACAGAAACGTAACCATGTCAATCAGGTACTATCATCGTGTGGTAGATGACAGAAACTCAGTGTCCGATATTACCCGACTCTCCCCTATGTCTCCCTTCTCGTCTCTTCTCATCTTTCTGCCCGTCTCCTTTTTGTGTCCATCTTTTATCTTATTTGTCCTTTTTCTCTGTCTTCAAAATGTGAGAGGCATACTAAACAGATTAGTTCTTACCATTTAATACTAATTTAATTACAGGAAGCTGTAAACCAAAATTGTTCCGTCTAAATTAGGTTCCCACAAAATTTTTACGTGGCTGTACACCTATAAAAGAGTTCGTACGCAGCTTGCTGCCGGAGGGAAGTTCCCGCTCTTCGGACATTCTATTATAACGTTAAACATAAATTACATGCCTATTACACCCGCCACCTACGTATGACATTAACAGACATCTCTAATACGACACAACAAAAATATCGCTTAATTAAAACGTCCCTTTCATTAGGGCCGCTAATGCACGTGAGTTAGATCTTAATTCTTGATTAACGATCTTCATCATTGATCAGTCCAATATATCAAATAACAGAGGTGAGGTGTGAAGATAATCTGATAAAACGAAGATGTGCTTAGTAGGGTTCATATTTTCCTTTTTTTTTTTTTTTTTTTTTTTACAATTCCATTTTGTTTTCAGATAAATCTAATTCAATATAATAAATGTTTTAAGTTCAATGTTATTTTGGTCGGACATTTAAATTTTTTGTAATATAATATATGACAAACCACTATTCAATGTGTTCACAAAAACGTGCTGTTATAAAGAGTTTTGTAATTTTATACGTAATATATTTAAGAACTTGTAAACAATTCAAATTATTGTAGGAAATAAGTGTTAATTTTAAGTAGCAAGACTGGGTTAGCCGCGTCATAAGAATTCTCATTATAATAATATAAACTCAGGCTATAACTATAACCCTAATGTACTTTCGGGTAAAATAGGGTTCAAGAAATTGTATATTCAAATAAATAAATAAGTTCAATCAATATGATTTATCTATGTTGCAAATATTTTATTTGCTATGACATTTTAAGTGGAATATTAACGTTTTTGCCTGTTCGGCATCATCAGATATTGTTAAAAGGAACGAAATCTAAAACTAAACCATTAGAATTGAATTCGTAATTAATTACCGGGGAATAATTGTGAATTAGAATAATGATATATCATCCATATTACATTATTTGTTAGAATAACATTTGTTATAAAATCAATGATAGATAAAATTGACTATTACACTTTTACTACGTCACACTACTTTCGACCAATAAAACAGTACGAAAGGACGTCTTTCAACCAATCATGGCCGCTTATCGCACAATTTTATCGCGTCCCTAGCATTTGTTTAATTTTATCGCGTCCCTAGCATTTGTTTATTTTTATCACTACCCAAGCATTTGTTTCTTTGTTTGCCAACATTTCAAACTGCACTGGTCTGGCCGTCAAAAATCAGAAAATTACAAATCACTCCAGTCGATGCACATCACTTTCAAATATGACTCGCATTTTGGCATTCAAGAACAAGAATTAATAGAGATCACTGGTCACATACGAAGAGCACCATTCGGAAATCCTGAATGAGTTGAGGGATACACCATGTACACCAACGAGTTCACTCCTTTTACGCACACGTCCAATATAACATCAACTGAACCACCAAAACATTCAAATTTGAAAATTGTACTTTCAATAATTGTTTCTTTTTAAATTATCCATGTTTATTTTTTATTTCATCATCGTTAATTAAAACGTTTCTTCTTTATTCCATCATCCCTAATTAAAACTTTTCTAACACTTGTTTATATTATTTAGGTTATGTTTGTTACAGCTTCTGCTATATGATAGGCCTATTATGGATAGTCACGTAACAGAGATTATTTAATACTAAGATTTATTGAAAATCATCTATCAAGTGACGTTGATTACTGGGATCCGGATGATTGAAATGGAATGCAAATGTTTTAATAAAAATGAAACTGAATCAACAAAGCCTTCTTGACTAGTAACAGTCCACAGAGTTCAATGATGATTCCATAGTTGGCACAACTGATACCGGTAACAAGAAAACATCATCATAAAACACTACTGCCAACTAGCGTAATGTTGAGATGGTACAATAATACATTTGAAGACAGTTATATTTTCGTAAGCCAATTAATATTTTATTGTACACTTTGTTACTTCTAATCTTTATATAGCCTACTTTCTTCTAATCGTATAATAGTCAATTAAACCCTACTCGAGTTTTGATTTTCTCTAGATAAATCAAAACCTCTAGTGAGATTACTGTTGATAAAATTTGATAAAATCTTTGCCAAATGCCACCAATGATTACATCGTAACAGCATGGCACTATGTTTTTATAATTTACACACAAAGGCAACACATAAATATTTTATCATATGTTATCAATTTTATCTATCATTGATTTTAGGACAAATGTTATTCTAACAAATAATGTAATATGGATTATATATATCATTATTCTATTTCATAATTATTCCCCGGTAATTAATTACGAATTCAATAATTGAATTTTCCATCAATAATTTTTACTGATATTTTGTATTCTGTCATCAACTTAACACAAGATATAATTGTAAAGTTCTTGTCGATTACTTTAAATTATTTATAACAAGTGTTTTCTCCAAAATATATTGTAACATGAGTTATATGTACCAGAAGTCATATCCATGCCTTCTAAATTTATGCTTCCCGGACATCAATTCAAAATTAAATATTTTCCATTAACAAGATCTAGTTACATAGAACTCATGAAAAATCCATTCCCCTTGTCATACATATTTACTATGTACAATTCTAATGGTTTAGTTTTAGATTTCGTTCCTTTTAACAATATCTGATGATGGCGAACAGGCGAAAACGTTAATATTCCACTTAAAATATTATAGCAAATAAAATATTTGCAACATAGATAAATTATATTGATTGAACTTAAAACATTTGTTATATGTATTCCTATTTTACGGCGAATAAAAATATTAAATTTCGATATAAAAATGAATTGATTTTGGTATTACTTCGAGCAAAGAATCATAAATTCGTGTCATTTCACGGTAAAAAACGAGTATGACAATTTCATAAATCAGTGCTACACTTTTTGCTGATCATCTGGCACTGCTAGCATCTACAGAAGATGATTTAGAAATATCGTTTCATAGTCTCCATACATTTTTAATCGGTTATTTTACGAAGCTTTTTCGACTGCTATGGTTATTTAGCGTCTGAATGAGAAGAAGGTGATAATGCCAGCGAAATGAGTCCAGGGTCCAGCGTCGAAAGATACACAGCATTTGCTCTTAATGGGTTAAGAGAAAACCCCGGAAACGCTTCAACCAGTTAATTTCTCCATATTAATATTTATGATCATTGCAATATGGAAATTTCACCTGATAAAACAAAAATTATGGTATTTTCTGGAAAAGACCCAATTCAAAATAAAATAAGTTTACTTACTTACTTACAAGTGGTTTTTAAGGAACCCGAAGGTTCATTGCCACCCTCACATAAGCCCGCCATTGGTCCCTATCTTGTGCAAAATTAATCCAGTCTCTATCATCATATCTCATCTCCCTCAAATCAATTTTTAATATTATCCTCCCATTTACGTCTCGGCCTTCCCAAAGGTTTTTTTTCCCTCCGGCCTCCCAACTAACACTCTATATGCATTTCTGGATTCGCCCCTATACATGTCCTGCCCATCTCAAACGTCTGAATTTAATGTTCCTAATTATGTCAGGTGAAGAATACAATGCGTGCAGTTCTGTGTTGTGTAACTTTCTCCATTCTCCTGTTACTTCATCCCTCTTAGCTCCAAATATTTTCCTAAGCACCTTATTCTCAAACACCCTTAATCTCCGTTCCTCTCTCAAAGTGATAGTCCAAGTTTCACAACCATACAGAACAACCGGTAATATAACTGTTTTATAAATTCTAACTTTCAGATTTCTTGACAGCAGACTGGATGATAAAAGCTTCTCAACCGAATAATAACAGGCATTTCCCATATTTATTCTGTGTTTAATTTCCTCCCGAGTGTAATTTTTATTTGTTACTGTTGCTCCAAGATATTTGAACTTCACCTCTTCAAAAGATAAATTTCCAATTTTTATATTTCCATTTCGTACAATATTCTCGTCACGAGAAAAAAATCATATACTTTGTCTTTTCGGGATTTACTTCCAAATCTATTTCTTTACTTACTTCAAGTAAAATTCCCGTATTTTCCCAATCTTTTGTTTATTTTCTCCTAACATATTCACGTCATCCGCATAGGCAAGCAGTTCAATTCCAAACCCTTTCTGTTATCCTGGACTTTCCTAATGGCATATTCTAGAGCAAAGTTAAAAAGTAAAGGTGATAGTGGATCTCCTTGTTTTAGCCCACAGTGAATTGGAAACGCATCTGACAGAAACTGACCTATACGGACTCTGCTGTAAGTTACACTGAGACACATTTTAATTAATCGAACTAGTTTCTTGGGAATACCAAATTCAATAAGAATATCATATAAAACTTCCCTCTTAACCGAGTCATATGCCTTTTTGAAATCTATGAATAACTGATGCACTGTACCTTTGTACTCCCATTTTTTCCTTCTCATTGCGTTCTAAAAAAACTTCTACTTCCCTTTACCTTGGACAACCCGTTAGGTTGGGCAATTTTTCATTGAACCATACGTGTCTACGTTAGAGAGATTTGACTGTTCTATTTTATAAATGCATACTTAGCCTATTGTAGAAAAATGTTATATGAAGCTGGAAAACATATCACAGATATACTTGATTGTACTTGTCACTATCTCTCTCACTAGAGAGTTCTTGAAATTTATATTTTCCCCGCCATTCATAAAATATTTTGATATGATACCTCTTGCACAAAAGGGGAGATCTATAACTGAAACTTGATTAATATATTTCAGTTTTATTTGCATTTATCCTGGTAATAATGAACAGTTTGACTCGTAGACATTTCGTTTTTGCAGCATTAACTTCCCATGATTGTCCGAGAAGATTCGAAGAGAACGGCAGTTACGTAGACTTTCGGCTCCCCCCTACTACCAATAATGCACAACACAATGTCAATACGGCGGTTGCTGTCGTCTGCGATATATCTAACTTTTCTGTTGATTTTCGAGTTCGTCATTTTTTTTTCTGGTTATTATATGCTTATTTAAGTTGTGTTTACTCTCGCTAGTGGTTTTATATTTTATTTTATCCGGGTTAGTATTTATTTTATTACTAGCCGTACCCGTGCGCTCCGCTGCACCCGTTAGAAATAAATATAAAGTAATTACATAATTCAAATAGGACGTTTGATCCAGGGAACATTCGTGTTTGATAGAAGAATAAATCGTTTAATATGTTACTTAATTTAAATTGTATTTAAATAATTAAAATGCGATCATTTCGGTCCAGAGAGCAATCATTTGGTGCAATGACAATTCCTTTAACATGTTTCTTAATTGTTATTACATGCAACCATAATTTAATGAACATTGACATCATTTAGATTCAATGTCTATACCTTATTTTACTTGCTATATGTTTCCATTGAATTATGGTGATAACTTAATTTTAACCCTTCTTTTCTACGTATTCAGTAAATGGCGTTTGGCCCACTATGGTTCTGAATCCTTCAAATAACTTATATTATATTATATTACTAGCCGTACCCGTGCGCTCCGCTGCACCCGTTAGAAATAAGTATAAAGTAATTACAGAATTCAAATAGAACATTTGATCCAGGGAATATTCGTGTTTGATAGAAGGATAAATCGTTTAATATGTTACTTAATTTAAATTATATTTAAATAATTAAAATGGAATCATTTTGGTCCAGAGAGCACTCATTTGGTGCAATGACAATTCCTTTAACATGTTTCTTAATTTTTATTACATGCATCCATAGTTCAATGAACATTGACATCATTTACATTTAATGTGTATACTTTATTTTACTTGTTATATGTTTCCATTGAATTATGGTAATAACTTAATTTTAACTCTTGTTTTCTATGTATCCAGTAAATGGCGCTTGGTCCACTATGGTTCTGAACCCTTCAAATAACTTAAATAACTTAAATTATATTATATTATATTATATTATATTATATTATATTATATTATATTATATTATATTATATTATATTATATTATATTATATTATATTATATAAAAAGTGTGTTGATAACGGATGTACCCCGATAAGTAAGTTTTCAATTTGTTATGGGGGCTCTTGAATCTCAGGAGGAACAAATTTTATTTTACAACAGGGCAACATAATCTGCTTGGCTCATTACCCAAATTTTTTGCATTGCATTTAATGCATATGTATTTTATGTATTTTAACTCGATTCAATTGAGCATAGTTAAAATTTGGATTATAAAATAATGAAATGCTAAGCTAACATATTATTACTGCATACTAAATCAATACACTCTCGTTGTTCGTTAATTCTCTGAGATAAACATTATTTTAAGAAATACAGGAAACGAATACACAGAATAGCCTATCAAGTTTTCTGTGCATAAGAAACTATTTTAATCTTACCTGTCCTCAATTCACTCAGAAGTTACTGTAATAACATTATAGCATTATGTCCATCTAGAGAAACTACACTTTCCAATGGTAAAATAATAATTAATTATACAAATCGGTTAATTTAGCTTCCGATATTACTTCATACAAACACAGATACATTCTCTGTAGGCTATCTTTCATAGCTTTCGATTGTTGCTGTCCAAGGTCCCTTATAGACGAAGTCATTTGTTTTTTATTTCATTATACGGCCTTAGATGGCAGTTATTTTAATTTTAAAACTCATTTATCTCATTAAATATCAGTCCTATCAAACTTTTTCATGGAATAAAACGTATCGCAAATTATTTTTAAAGCAACTTTTGTTATGTAAAATTTTTCACAAAAATCAATAATAAGCGAGATATTTCGATTTATTTAATTCAGGCCCCCTTATAACCCCCCTTTTAAATATATTTTGAATGCCATATAGCCTAAAATCTAAGTTAGAACGACCTTAATTTATATTCCAATTTTCATCGAAATCCGTTCAGGTAACAAACATACAAACAGACAGACATACAAACAAAAATTTCAAAAAAGCGATTTTCGGTTTCAGGGTGGCTAATTATATATGTTAGGACGAATTATTTTTGGAAAATCGAAAATTACCAGAAAAATTTCGGCTATAGATTTATTATTAGTATAGAGTGTAAATATTTTTGTATTATTGTTATTATTATTATTATTATTATTATTATTATTATTATTATTATTAATGAATTAATTTGTATTACTATCTTTGTATCATTTCCGTCACGGATATTCTATTATTATTATTATTATTATTATTATTATTATTATTATTATTATTTCTATCATAAACATTATTATTGATCTCTTTAAAATTTATGTAGACTACTGGACTGTACCCGAGCACGAGCATATGCTCATTTCGGGTATATATTCATATGCTTCATTTCAAATGTAAATTGTGAATAAATCTGAATTTGAATTTGAATTTTGAAATTGAATTTGATTTGAAACGGAATTAGAAATTATGGGAAGTTACTATAAGTGGTAAAGTTACCCCAGTTGACTATATGAAGAGATACAAAGAGGACGAATGGACGAGTGAGGCTTTATTGGAGATGCTCGCATTCTCACGCGATCCCAAAGAAATATGTGAGGAAATTCTGATCCCAGGCAGCTTCTGTTCCACTTAAAATCTGAAGGATTTACATACATAAATTCCAATGTTGCGTGCACTCGAGATTTTTAATAGCGCATGAAATGCTGCAGTCATTTATCCAACATGCAGTACTTACCATAGGATGATAATATCGAGTGTGTAGCCAGCCTATTAGCAATGCAGGTAATTGTTCCTGCGGAGAATAAACGCATTATGTGCGCGTGGGGGACGGCGGGGAAGCAAGCATCCAGGATAGGAAGAAGATAAGCTCGCGAGCGGAGCAGCCACGACAGAGGAAGTCTGTTTCCACACCTGGCCCACCCGCCAGACTCGAAGCGCGCTGCGCCGTTTTTACAGTTTCCTTTCGACCACTCTAACTCCCCCCCCCCCAACTCCTTCCTTCCCCCTTTTCTTGAAAAGGTGCAACAGTCCTCAGTTAAAATATTACGATCACATGTCATTTCCATCGTAAAGTATCGCCTCGAACAAATAAAGTATTATCGCGTAAAGGAACCTAAAGGCATTGCATTACAGAGTGTCCCAATAGGTAAATTGAGATACATTTATAGATTTACAGTCTTACTAATAAACCGTGTATAGTTTTTATACGAGACTTATGCAGAGTTGAGACAGAAAACGTTACTAATAAACCGTGAATAAGCTATGGACGTATAAACAGGCTGTAACTATACAATGGGAATTGCTTTGCAGTAGTTATATACACGAAACCCCTTGTTCAAGCGTTGTATATAGCAAAAAAATGGCCGCCCCTTTAACAGCTGTTCGTATCGACTGTCATTTTATGATGGTGGTTACCTTATAACCACAGAAGAACAAACCAAAGATCATAGAATTATTAGAATAATATTGCAGTAGCTGTACTCTTTGACCAAAATGTAGTGTGGTAATCGATCAGAGCCAGTTGTACTATCGATATTTAACACGCCACACTAGAGCGCTCTACCGGATGCAATAGAGAAGCTCAGATATTCTATTAGGCCTACCTTTCGTAACGAAGTAATGATGAAACTATGACGTAGCTGTGTAACAGTCATACTGTTATACACGACGTATGTAGTGATTATTAGTAAGGAATTTACACACGACTTATAAACGAGCTACTCATTGTATAAGTATAAGACAGTGAAGAGAAGCTAATACAGGGACATCATTTTATTTTTACTAACATTTTTAATATTAACCTGGCTATACCTTTAGAGAACCGGAAACACAGATTGCTACCCCCTTCCACGACTGTAGTTCGATGATACTGGCGTAAAACACAAACAAATCACTCTACTAGATATAGGAGGGAAGAATAGTAGTTCATCCATTTACGTAAACTAGGAAATATAGCGATTTTGAGTTCGATAATTTTCATTAGGTTTTTGTTTAATCTTAATGCAGTACTGTATTAAGAATAAGTGTTTTTACTCACGAACTGAGTTAGCCATGCGAACGTATTCATTATGCAGTGTATATTATACTATCTACAGTACATTAGCGTACAATATAGAGAATGAAGTTTAATTGAAATATAATCATAATATGGATATTTAAACACAATTTTTTTTTAATGGTGGCCGTTCATTTCGATACAGGCTTCAGTTCTAATGTGCATATTATCGCACTATATACTATTGTACCTAATTCCAATCACCAGTTTCGTTCTTCGTACTAGTAACTCATGTTGAAATAATTTTGTACCTACTCTTTAAAAGAGTACCTTACGTACTGTAAATTCAATCTTCACTTCTGCCCGATCCGAAAAGATAAAATTACTCAGATATGTTATCTACTGTCCGTCCAAGTGGTTATGCCGCAGGATCGTAGAAAGGGGGGAAATCACGTGACAGTTAATTACTTAACGAGGCCCTTTTATTTAAATTATTTTAAACTGTTGTATAATATTACGCAGACGTACAATTCCTAACAGAAATTAATGTTCTTAGAAAAGAGCTAAGACAGCCCAGCCACTAGCTGGCGAATAAAAGCTGGGGTGCGGGGGGGGGGGAAACCGGTATACGACGTAGGCAAATGGACGACAGTACCTGTGCGAAAATGATTCAATATTGAAAGCTCTTTCGTCACTGGATAACGCGAACATATTTTTGGAACGTACTGTTTACTATAACCGTAAGGCTACTATGACTGTATATGCGGTCTTGGATCTGTGTGGAGAACGGTTGAACTTCATTAGTAGAAGGGGTGGGAGTGAAGTACATTAAAAAACTCGGGTACAATAAAAATTGAAATAAAAATAAAATGATGTCCCTGTATTTATAGAACATGAGATGCTGCCAGGAAGTCAAAAGGAGAATAACAATGGAAAAGAAAGCTTTTAATAGAAAAACAAGCATCTTCTGCGAACCTCTGAAAAAAGAACTAAGGAAGAGACTTAGTGAAGTGCTTTGTATGGGGGCAGAATGCATGAACATTACAACGAAGTGAAGAGAAGCTAATATAAGCATTTGAAATGTAGATATGAAGAAGAATGGAGCGTGTGAAGTGGACAAATAGAATAAGAAATAAAACTGTAGTTGGAAAGAGTGGGTGAAGAAAGGTTGATGCTGAAACTGATCAGGAAGAAAAAAGAAATTGGTTGGGTCACTGGCCGAGAAGAAACTGCCTTCTGAAGGATGCACTAGAAGAAATGGTGAACGGGAGAAGAGTTCGGGGCAGAAGAAGATATATATGATTGACGACATTAAGATATATGGATCATATGCGGAGAGTCGGCGTCGGTAGCGTACTTGGTGTAGCGCTATGCTCAAGGTTGCGGGTTCGATCCCGTCCGAGGTTGATGGCATTTAAGTGTGTTTAAATGTGATAGGCTCATGTCAGTAAATTTACTGGCATGTAAAAGAACTTCTGCCGGACAAAAATTCCGGCACACCGGCGACGCTGATATAACCTCTGCAGTTGCAAGCGTCGTTAAATAAACCATTATTTTTTTAATATACGGAGATAAAGAAGAAGGCAGAAAATATGAGAGATTGAAGAATGCTGGGTTTGCAGGGAAAAACCTCTCCTCGGGCAGAACACTGTGTATGTATTTATAGAACTATATCCTTCTCTCACTTTCTCCCCCACTACACACCATCCTTTTTCTTTTCAATTTTCTTTGCCACTTGTTCACCACTTACACACCACTTTCTTAAATTATTGTAGATTTACTTTCCTTTATTATTGCACAATTTCTTCCCACTATGTGATCGCTTCCCACTATTTGTACTTCGCCTTCTAGTCGAAACATCTCTTTTCACATTTTCTTGTTTCTCGGCCTTATCTTTACTCCTCAGCTGATGACCTTTATGCGCTTTTTTATTTTGCTTGATCTGCAGAAATTACCGCTGTCTTTCGTATTCTCATTGCCTTGACTCCCCTATCCTCTTGCCCATGGGGTGACGTTATTACTATTTTCTTCAAAGTGTCGAATCTACTAAAAATTGAGACACATAATATTCTTTATGCTCGACCATGCCGAAACGTAGTAATTATACACATGGTAGCAGTCCTTTAATGCATGTCATTAAAGTACAGGTGTTCAGCCAATGAGAAGTCAGCTTACAGGTGTTCAGCCAATGACAAGTCAGCTTTGTACCGTTATAAAACCGCAAGTATCGATTATTCTCGGATATGCAATCGAAAGAGAATTAGCGAAAAGTCACGGAGGCTGGAAATCCAATACTGTCGCAGAAGGTTATGTTCTGTTACTATAATAATTAGCGTTAATTGTAAATAATATTCAAATAAATTCAATTTGTCATCTCGTTCTCTATCAAGATCAATGACATTCGGCCTCGGAAAAATTCAATACTTTCGCGTCTGCGCACATCTCACAATTCAGGTCAGTTCGCACATAACCATAAAAAGACCTAATTTTCAATACTTTCAAGTTAGAAATATGGTCGAGTATAAAAAGTCGTATGAAACTTGCCTATAATGGTAATTAAGACGCTCGTATGAAAATTATGAAACTCGCTTGCGCTCGTTTCATAAACAATCATACTTGCGTCTTAATTACTACCATTATAGGCTCGTTGCATAATGTAGTATTATTGATTCGCTCACACAAAAGTTTTTTGCCATTTTTTTATCTTACGAATAATGTTTAAAAATGTAGTTTTCAAGATTTTCGCCGATTTATATTTTTCCAGTAGTGATATATTTTTTAATCCAATTGGTTCATTTTACGATGTTTTATCAACTCGTAAGGTTATGTAGGCCTAATGTCCGAGTGAGTTGGTGTTATGCAAGCGAAATTAGCCCAGGGTGCAGAGTCGAAAGTTACCCAGAATTTGCTCTGAATGAGTCGAGAGAAAACCCCGGAAAAACTTCAAACAGGTAACGTGTCCCGACCAGGATTTCAACCCGGTCAGCTTATCGTTACCCCACAGCGATGGACGATAGTGATATAAATAGGCTAGTAGTTATTTTGTACATACCATCTGTATATGCCTGAACATCTGCTTACCTATATGTATTCCTTCACATTTTGTTCATTTTTAATGTCTACGTGTCAAGTTATCAGAGAATGATGCACACGAAATACAATAATTTTTGTAAAAATGTTACAGGGGACTGAATTGTCTTAAACATATTTATTCTTAAGGCCCATTCATAATGAAAATTAAACATAATCGTAACATAAACACAGAAGTTTGTGCCCAGGCTACCAAATGGGATCATTCACAATGATTCACATAAGCATTGACATAAACATTACCGTAAGATGTTAACGTGAAAGTTTGCATACTCCAAACTTTCATGCTTATGCTTACGTGATTTGCAAACAGAACACAATCGTGGAGCGCTGAAGTATGCGACAGAATATGAGGAAATGGCGTCGTTGTTATGTTTCCATGGTTACCAAGTATCTTTGCGGTTATGTTTATGTTCCCATCGTGAATGCTCTTGATTTTACCGTAACGTTTACATATTTAAGTTAACGATTACGTTATGTTTAATTTTCATTGTGAATGAGCTTTTAGTATGTCATTTTCAGGTTAGATAAGGATGGATTTAACGACTATATAAATAAATACTGACACAGGCAGGATGAGTATTAACAATCAAATAGGGATGGAGCCATAATGAGATTAAGTTAAATGACATGAAGATTATTATTTTGCCACACACCAATGTTATTTTTAAATACCAGCGCATTTATTTTGTCAGGTATCCAGCTGCATAGCCGTTTGCCATGATTCATTCTCAGTTTGAGTCCTCTATGCTTTAACCAACTTTTGATATAGACAAAGAAATGATTACAATTTAGACATTGCTTGAATTCAAACTTGCATGTGCGCCGCTGTCCGTATATAAATGCAGCAATGTAATTGTTAAGAGAATACAGATAGTCCATGCTGAAAGATTTTTACTCATACTAGCCGTGGCAAAAATGTGACTCGAGAGCACATTGTGCATTTCTCTTGCTTCCTACCTCCCCCAATCCCCACCCCCTCACTCACTGGAGTCAAACTCCGTTCCATTTGTATTTGTCTCTGACCTCCGAGTGGCGTATCGCCGCAATGTCTCTCTCGAAACCATGTACCTCTACAAAAACGAAAGTTTCAAGTAGGATGGTAGGACGCATTTTTTTTACTGCCAATATGGTGAGAATATTAAATATATGATTTGTTCATAAGTATTACGAGGAAAACGGTTGTATAACATAAAACGGCATTATACTACATGTTACTGATGAAACATTAAAAGGTTTAGTGTTATTATTATTATTATTATTATTATTATTATTATTTATCATCATCATCATCATCATCATCATCATCTCTGTATGTCGACCCTTTTTTCAGCAGATGTACGAATAATGCGGTTAAATCTTCAATTTAAACTCACAGATTTACAATGTGATGTTAAATGAAAGCTAGATGTAAGGACTTGATAAATGCCCAACTTTTCAAATTTTTGCCAAAAAATAAATATCCGAAGCTTCGTTCTTTCGCTTGCTCTTTTGAAGCCATGTTCGCTACAATTTAGCTACGTCTGTGAAAAATTATTTTCAACAATGAAAATAGTAAAAACCAAA
The DNA here is from genome assembly GCF_040183065.1 of Periplaneta americana. Taxonomy (NCBI): domain Eukaryota; kingdom Metazoa; phylum Arthropoda; class Insecta; order Blattodea; family Blattidae; genus Periplaneta; species Periplaneta americana. Next base: position 23,076,356 of record NC_091119.1, read on the forward strand.
TTTAGATCACGACTGACAGACAAATACCTTCGTGATCAACTATGACTGGCAGTAAGTGACATAATTCCTGATTTTGAAACTCTGTTGCAGAGACATTCTGAAGACAGTTAATTTTACGGTGTGATAATGTGTCCTGTGTTTTCTTGTTCATTTCTTTCTTCGTTATACGTACTAAACATTAGTTTGTAACCTTATAGTGTATAAAATTATATTTAAGTGCTTGACGTAAGGAAAATGAAAATCCGTTAATAAGTCAGACAGTTGCTTCATTTCCCCTTCGGGTGTCCGCCTCCCTCCATAGGCGCTATGCACATTGTTCGGCACACGATCACATTTTCGCCACTGCTGAGTGAGTCATACTACATTCTTATCGAAACGAACGGTGTAATTAAATTATTTTTTCGTGGTAAAGTAACGTCGCAATTAAGTAAAAATATTATCAAGCAGGCGAGGGAAAATAGCCCCAAATATTTTGAACTGTAAAGTGTTACAACATGAATAATTAAGGAAAAGTCAAACTTTTCCTTCTCTGTGTGTTTGTCATAACCGTGTCATTCTGTTATCTGTTGTAAATTGAGTTGTTCAGCAGATAACGTACTACCGAGAAAGAAATCGAAAGCCTAATTGTCCCGACATGAATATTTAAGGAAAATTCATACATTTCCTTTTCAGTTTGTCATAATCTCGTTATTCTGTTGTTTGTATTACATACACCGTGTCCCGGCTAGAGAGATATTTGTATCAACAAGAGCCGCCCTAAATAAGGGTTCGATAGATCGGCTACTAATCAATTCACAATGAACAATGATTAATAGTACATTATGCAACGAGCCTATAATGAAGGTAATTAAGAAGCGAGTATGCATATTTATGAAACGAGCGCAAGCGAGTTTCATAATTTTCAAACGAGCTTCTTAATTACCATTATAGGCGAGTTTCATACGACTTTTTATGCTCGACCATATTTCTAACTTGATATTATTAATTTTAATTGTAACTGACCTTCAGCAATGTTCCATATGTTGTGAGATGTGCGCAGACGCGAAAGTATTGATTTTTTCCGAGGAACAGATGTGCACATTGACCTTGCTAGGCCATAAGAACCTACAGAGATAACATTGAAATTAAATTAGACATTGAAAAACGAGATGACAAATTGAATTTATTTGAATATTATTTACAATTAACGCTAATTATTATAGTAACAGAACATAACCTTCTGCGACAGTATTGGATTTCCAGCCTCCGTGACTTTTCGCTAATTCTCTTTCGATTGCATATCCGAGAATAAGCGATACTTGCAGTTTTATAACGGTAGAAAGCTGACCTGTCATTGGCTGAACAGTTGTAACCTGAGTCGTCATTGGCTGAAAGACCTGACATTTAATGAGTAGGTGTACTTTAATGACATGCATTAAAGGGCTGCTACCAGGTGTAAAATTACTACATTTCGGCATGGCCGAGCATAAAAACAATTATGTGACAATTTGAAATTAAAAAAAACATTAAGATAAATGATAAGAAAACATAGGAAATCATTTACAATAAAAGTTTGTTGGGTACAAATGATTACTAATTATAGCTAAGGATGATTTTAACACATGAGATCCTATGGCATCAATCGTTGCATCAGAAATTTTAAATTGTTTAAGTTGATTTAAAGTTTCTCGTGGGATCGTGCCACGGGCACCGAACATGAACCCAAGAAATAATTGTTCACTATTTATTAACAAAACGATATATTATTATTACTATTATTATTATTACTATTATTATTATTATTATTATTATTATTATTATTATTATTATTATTATTATTATTATTGTTGACACAGGATACAGAAACTCAAAGATTTTATTTTTATAACAACAATACTAGAAATCTATATAACAAAACAAGAAATTGAAGAAAACGTAAAAGATACTGGGCTATTTATCATTCCGATTTATGTCACGAATTGCTAACAGTCAACATTAATCATTCTAATTGAAAGTAAAATCTGGACACCACATGAAAAAGTGAAGTGCGTGCTTTGGCTTGATAAACTTAAATCTGTTACCAGGGTTCGACGCCGATTTCGTCTAGAATTCAACGTGGATCCACCTACTCTTAAACAGAAAGGATCCTTGATGCCACAAACAGGCAAATACCCCTGGGCTCCGGTTGAGTGCAGTTCGTATGTGATCGACAGTTTCTTCGGTTATTTTTTTCTTGGGATGTTTGCCTGTTTGTGGAATCATGGCTCCTGTCTCTTTAACAATTCTATTCCATTGCAAATTTCGACGTAGATGGATCCTCGTTGAATTCTAGACGAAATTGGCGTCGATGTTTTCTCCAATTTCCTTGCTTTATTGCATACATGGGCACAATTTTCGGTTATGTGAGGCACTCGATTTGAAATAGTTTGTTTAGGAGAGGAGACTGCAGAGTTGGATGGGAAATATAAACTGCTGTGACCTGCGTCACCTTATCGTAATCGCTAAGGCGGTCAGTGGCGAATTATTAGGAAAGCGCTTGGTTAACGTGAGAGACTCGAAAACTTTTATTCAATTTGGCAAATTAATTCGGCAGCTTTAATCATAAACCTCTTTACTATTTCTCTATCATTGAATTGATTTAAATCACAGGCGAGAAATTGCGTAACTAGCCAATAATATTCCATCGTGTTATCTACGTTTATTTTCTTGAATATTCAGGCGTTTCTCAAGATTACTTAATAGATTTGCACGTTCTCGACCTAAAATAATTTCAGAAAATCATATTTCGTTTTCTACGCATATTTGATATTTTTTTTATAAATTTATTTTGGAAATAATACGTACAAACAACATTTAATTCCTCTTAGGCTACCTTTTAATGCAGCGTGTTTAAGGTATAATGTCGTATTTAGTATACTATGCAAATGTTAAGATGATAAATTTTCTTCGGAATAGTACGAAAAATAACATTTAATTTGTCTTACCGTCTAATTCAGCATGTTCTTTATGACATAAGGAGTAATGTTGTTGTATATTAAATTTATTAATGCCTAATAGGATTTTCGAGCATAACATACATCGTATGTTCTCCCCTTCTAAACAGCAAACAAACTCTTCCCCCCCATTTCTCATGAAATAATCGTTTTCTAACGCGTACACACTGCTTTGATAATGCCATTATGCCACCACTGATATTGCTTATGAAACGGATATTATACCTGCCCACGCCTAGGAGCTGCGTGCGGGAGGAACGGGGACTGTGAATATGATGTCACTCAGAGCGATAAGCTCTGTGAAGGTCAGTGAGGCACAAATTCTCAAGTGAGGCACGATGCCCATCTCTGCTTTATTGTATAGATTTCTAGCATTGTTGTTAGAGAAATAGAATCTTGGGCAGCTTCTGCATCCTGTGCCAAATATATAATAGTAAGTACAGTGCGTATACTAACTGGCTCCGCAGAAGTGGCAAGCAGCAGAACGCGGGGACTCCAGAAATTGTGTTGGTATCGTGCAGGTAGAGTCAATGACCTTGGCCGCATTGAATTATGGAGGGTGAGAGGGAACGAGAGAGGAGATGTAATATCCCTACATTCAAACCAGGCACCAACTTTACATCGCTGCCGAGTCGAATACTGCTGCTTGTTTCACTGCGGAGCCAGTTAGTATACGCACTGTATATTAAGGTCTGGAACTGATAACGTACTACCGAGAAAGAAACCAAAAACTCAATTTTCTCGACAGGAACATTTAAGGAAAATTTATACTTTTCCTTAGTTCGCTTGCCATTACCTAATTATTTTGTTATTTGTAATTTTATATTCAAGTATGGAATTACCGAGGAAGAAATCAAAGCCCAATTGCTTTGACATTGAACATTTGAGAAAAATTAAAATATTTCCTTTTCAGTTTGCGTGTTATAACCTCGCTGCTGTGTTATTTGTAGTGTTGTATATTGAGGTGTGCAATAGATAACATATTATCTAGAAAGAAACCAAAAAGACAAATTGTTTTGACATTGAACATTTGAGGAAAATTCAAACGTTTCCTTCTCAGTTTGCGTGTTATAATCTCACTGTTGTATCATCTGTACTGTTGTATATTGAGGTTGCAACAAATAACGTATTATATAGGAAGAAACCAAAAGCCCAATTGTTTTGACATTGAACATCAGGAAAATTCAAACTTTTCCTCGTTGAAATGGTTATTACGTGATGGTTTAAATGTGAATTAACTGGAAAGAAAGAAAGAAAGAAAGAAAGAAAGAAAGAAAGAAAGAAAGAAAGAAAGAAAGAAAGAAAGAAAGAAAGAAAAAAAATATATAGAAAAAGGTGACGACGTGAACATTAGGGAACAAGGCCAAGAGAAAGGGAACAACGACAAGACAAAATGAAAAAGGACAAGACAAAATGAACAAGGACAAGACAAAATGAACAAGGACAAGACAAAAGGAACAAGGACAAGACAAAAGGAACAAGGACAAGACAACAGGAACAAGGACAAGACAACAGGAACAAGGACAAGACAACAGGAACAAGGACAAGACAACAGGAACAAGGACAAGGCAACAGGAACAAGGACAAGACAACAGGAACAAGGACAAGACAAAGAGAACAAGGACAAGATAACAGGAACAAAGACAAGACAAAGAGAACAAGGACAAGACAAAGAGAACAAGGACAAGACAAAGAGAACAAGGATAAGACAAAGAGAACAAGGACAAGACAAAGAGAACAAGGACAAGACAAAAGGAACAAGGACAAGACAAAGAGAACAAGGACAAGACAAAGAGAACAAGGACAAGACAAAGAGAACAAGGACAAGACAAAGAGAACAAGGACAAGACAAAGAGGACAAGGACAAGACAAAGAGAACAAGGACAAGACAAAGAGAACAAGCACAAGACAAAGAGAACAAGCACAAGACAAAGAGAACAAGGACAAGACAACAGGAACAAGGACAAGACAAACAGAACAAGGACAAGACAAAGAGAACAAGGATAAGACAAAGGGAACAAGGATAAGACAAAGGGAACAACGACAAGACAAAGAGAACAAGGACAAGACAAAGAGAACAAGGACAAGACAAAGAGAACAAGGACAAGACAAAGAGAACAAGGACAAGACAAAGAAAACAAGGATAAGACAAAGAGAACAAGGACAAGACAAAAGGAACAAGGACAAGACAAAGAGAACAAGGACAAGACAAAGAGAACAAGGACAAGACAAAAGGAACAAGGACAAGAGAAAGAGAACAAGGATAAGACAAAGAGAACAAGGACAAGACAAAGAGAACAAGGACAAGACAAAGAGAACAAGGACAAGACAAAGAGAACAAGGACAAGATAAAGAGAACAAGGACAAGACAAAGAGAACAAGGACAAGACAAAGAGAACAAGGATAAGACAAAGAGAACAAGGATAAGACAAAGAGAACGAGGACAAGACAAAGAGAACAAGTACAAGACAAAGGGAACAAGGACAAGACAAAGAGAACAAGGAAAAGACAAAGAGAACAAGGACAAGACAAAAGGAACAAGGACAAGGCAAAAGGAAGAAGGAAAAGACAAAAGGAGTGCAAGGAGAAGACAAGAACAATCAAAACGACCAAATGCAATGGATTTTAATGGGCGATGAAACCGTCAGCATGGCTTCCTCTGCAAGGGAAGTAACCTTGAGTCGCCCTTGTAGAATTGCGATAAGTAAAGGGACAGGGCTCTGAGTGAAAAGTTCTGCCATTTGTCCCATGTAGAAATATAGAGGTAGAATTATGGGTGTAGGAGTGACCAACGTATACGCAGGCTTGTTCCAACCTCGACCGCTAATCCATACCATACCATCACTCCACAATCTCGTTTCACCAGTCTTTTTTTTATTTTATTGGGTTATTTTACGACGCTGTATCAACATCTAGGTTATTTAGCGTCTGAATGAAATGATGGTGATAATGCCGGTGAAATGAGTCCGGAGTCCAGCACTGAAAGTTACCCAGCATTTGCTCGTTTTAAGTTGAGGGAAACCCCCAGGAAAAAACCTCAACCAAGTAACTTGCCCCGACCGGGATTCGAACCCGGACCACCTGGTTTCGCGGCCAGACGCGCTGACCGTTACTCCACAGGTGTGGACTTCACCAGTGTTCCACTTAGCCCCATCTTTATTATAATATCTTTTAACTAAAAAAATACGCTTTAAATAAAAGTTATCATTAAGAAAAGAAACTATCTTCTGTAAATACAGGTTGCCGTTAATTATTTTACCAAAAGTGACAGGTAGACCTATAACATGACAATCATCTACCTGCGAACTATCGAAAATGTGCGCTGGTCTTAACAAGCAACGCCCTCTGAAGTACACCTGAGAACATATTTTATAAAATATTCGAACACTGACACCATTTAGGTGTGTCCACAGTAATGCAAAACTAGTAAAAAAAAGTGGACCAGACACTCCAGTAGAACACGAGTGTTATGTATGGAAAATAATAATAATATTCATAAAAATATTGTTTATGTTTTGATAGCACCAGGATTTAGGGGACCACGGCCATCATGTCCAATAATAAATTTCTACGGCACAAGGATCTAAGTGGCATGGTGAGAAGAGCCCGCTCGTAATTTTAGGAATAACCAGATCTCTCTAAAGCCTCTGTAATCTAGAGGAGAAAGAAGCTATATTTTTAACACCTATTAAATTCTTGTGTTAACGGTATACGAGGTGTTCTTTTTTTTTATTTTTCTTCCTCTTTTTTTTTTTTAGCTGTGCGGATTATAAATATTCAGGTGGACAGGCAGGCGGGCAAGGCATCCAGGTGACTTAGTTTAGACATAAACGCAGCAATACACGCTGGGAGAAAGATGCTAGCCCAGCCGTAGTCATGTCACGTTAGAGGCAAAGTCGTCTAAGTAATAGTCCTGCTATGCGCATGGAAATTTGTAACAAAGCCCGATTATTCTCGGCTGTTTCGCTTTCTTCAGACTATTTCTGTGGAAGCTGTGCCACCATTATATACACACAAGAATTCATAGAGCTTTCCTTTTTCGGCTTTCAAGTGGCATTAAAGTCACCCATACGTACAGCATCGTCACGTAGTTTATTTAGGCTACTACTCCACTTCAGATTGCACTAAACTTTTATTTATTAGTTCAGGCATTCCAGTGACCTATGCGCTTATTTATTCATTATCTATTTACTTATTTTTAGTGATTTATTTCACGGTTCTTTATCAACTACTATGGTTATCTAGCGGCTAAAGATATGAAGGTGATAATGCCAGCGAAATAAATCCAGAGTCTAGCGCCGAAAGTTTTCCAGTATAAATTATCTTTCTATCAACGAAAATAAAACCACAGTTATTCCATTCTCATTATCTGAAAAATGTAACAAACTTCCTACATCTATATTAAGTATTAAATTACATAATTCTGATTGTTGTCTTATACAGTGTAAATGTCCGATTATTAAAGAGTCCTCTGAAGTTAAGTATTTAGGCATAATTTTCGATATAATCATTTAAAATGGAACCAACACATTAATTACCTTTGTAATAAATTACGTAAAATAGTATATTATTTTGTTTTATTGAGGAATTACTTGTCAATAACTTTATTACGCACAATATATTTAACTTTATTTCAATCGGTAATTATGTATGGAATTATAGGATAGGGTAGCTCATTTAAATCCAATTTTAATCCACTTTATTTATTACAGAAGAAAATAATTAAAATATGTCTTCATAAACCTACTCATTTTCCATCTCAAAATTTGTTTCTAGACTTTAATGTACTTAACGTAAGACAAATTTATTACATTGTATTAATCAAATTCATACATAAAAATCGAAATAATTTTGAATTGTATTCTCATAGTTATGAAACAAAAGGTATGAATTCTTTAAGATTGTTTGAACCAAAATGCAACACTGCTACAGTGTTTAATCATAGTAGTAATTTAGGCCCAAGAATATATAACAAATTTATATTTAAATATCCTAATCTTGTCAATCCTAATAGTTCTAGTATTAAATTTAAAAAGTTATATATGGATTTTATAAAAATTGAAAAATTGTAAATTTAAATGTATAGCCTATACTATAATTGCATAGTAGACATAAGACAAATTGTATTGTATAATTATTAATTTCAATTCAGGAATCCGCCCCTGAGCACGAGTTCTACTCTTTCAGGGGCGAGCTAAAGTTTTTCTGTATATATTATATTTCATGTTACAATTATTAGCAAAATAATAAATAAATAAATTTGTTCTTAATGGGTTGAGGCAGACCTGAAGAACTGTAGCTCTTGAGAGCGACTGCTTTCCTCCACTTTCTTACCCCACCCACCTTTTCTACCTGTGCGGTCACGGCGCGGCGTTCTAGTTGCGCTCGGCTGCATCAACATTCATTCTCGCGGCGGAAGTCGATCATCCCCAATAGAAGTGCAGTGAGGCTGGCGTCATATTTCCCCTACTTTTGCAGGCCTGGGTTGAGGGAAAATCCCGGAAAAACCTCAACCACGTATTACAGGAGAAAAATTCGCTCCTGCACAGGGGATCGAACCTGGGTCCTTGGTATTACATACCAACTGCTCTAACCACTGAGCTATTCCGAAGTTCAATCCATAGCACCGGCTCGAATCCCTCTCCTCTAGTGGATGCCTGACTCCGAGTTCGAGATATATATTAACATATATTAATTCAACTGTCATTATACAAGGAGTGCACTCAACTGAGTGACTTGGTGACCGGGATTCCACTGTAATATGCACTGTTGGGCGAATAATCTACGTAAAGATTAATTTTTGGTCCTACAGACTATATCTGTTATGGTAACAATGACTATTTGAGGAAAACTTCGGAGTAGCTCAGTGGTTAGAGCACTTGGTACGTAGAACAAAGGATCCGAATTCGATCCCCGGCGCAGGAGGGAATTTTTCTCTTCTAATCATTGTTACCATAACAGATATATTCTGTAGGACCAAAAATCAATCTTTACGTAGATTCTTCGCCCAACTGTGCATTTACTGTAGAATCCTAGCCACCAAGACACTCAGTTGAGTGCGGTCCTTGTATAATGTCAATTGACTTAACATAAGTCAACATATATGCCTAACTTGGAGTCAGGCGACAAAGGGAAAAACACTGGAGAAGAGGGATACGATCCGGTGCTGTTGATTGAACTTCGAAGTAGCTCAATGGTTAGAGCACTTGGTAGTAGAACCAAGGACCCGAGTTCGATCCCCGGCGCAGGAGAGAATTTTTCTCCTCTAATCATTGTTACCATAACAGATATATTCTGTAGGACCAAAAATTAATCTTTACAGTAACTTCGGCCCAACTAGGATATTTCCTTACTTACCTATCTGTTTACTTATTAATTTCTTTGTTTACTTATTTATTTATTTACATATTTATTTACTAATTTATTTATTTATTTACTTATTTATTTATTTATTTATTTACTTGTTTATTTATTCATTTACTTGTTTATTTATTCATTTACTTGTTTATTTATTTATTTACTTAATTATTTATTCACTTATTTAACTTATTTACTTATTTACTTGTTTATTTATTCATTTATTCACTTATTTATTTATTTATTTACTTATGCATGTGTTTATTTACTTATGCATTTATTTACTTGTTTATTCATTTACTTATTATTTTATTTTTTATTTACTTATTTATTTATTTATTTATTTATTTACTTACTTATGTATTTACTTACTTACTCACTACTTATAGAGACTAGATTATTTTTCTCAGGATAGAGACCAATTGCGGGCTTATATAAGGACAGCAATGAACCTCCGGGTTCCTTGAAAGCCGTAAGTAAGTAAAGGAGTATTTATTTATTTATTTATTTATTCATTCTTTCATTTATTCATTTATTAATTCATTCATTCCTTTACTATTTATCTGTCTGTTTCTCTCTGTCTGTCTGTCTGTCTGTGTATCCATTTATCTGACGTTGTAAACGTATCCAATAAGCTTGTGAGACGATGTAACGTTTCAAATTCTTTCCATATATCTGTGCCAATTTTGCTAGTATATTTTGACATCTTCTGCTATATTTTGTATTTTTATACATTCCCTAATTTCAACATTTCTCTGAGCCCTAATTTGTCACATACCAAAATAAATTTGTATAATTACTTCAATGAAGAGTTTAATTTTTCAGCGAGGCTGAGAGAATGTTTAAGCAGTTTTGTGCCACAGCCTTCTCAATTCAGCCTTCTGTGTAGTCCTATCCACGTTCTCTCGGGGCTACGTAACCTCTGCATGTAAATAAACTCAAGAGGCAGGCAATTATAAGTGTGTTCCACATTTGGAGCAAGAACTTTCGATCAATTACATTATTCATAAGAGTTGAAGGAGCGGCAACTCAACGATCTGCTAATAGAGGTCAAGCTTTCAGTTCTAAGCCGATGTATTTTAGATATTTTATCTCATGGCAGGACATGCTAAATGTTGTGTTAAGGATGTTACTAAAAAGTCAAAACACACAAGGAGAAATCACAATGTTAAATTCAATATTTCAATTAAATCCATATGAAATTTAGGACTTGAGGTTCGCACACGAATACAACGAAGTTAAATTTGTAAATATGACGGCTTCTCTCAGATTCTTTGATTATCTATCATTCGCAGTCGGGACACCCGAATAGATCAAAGTATACTATACTAGTAAGGGCGAAAAAATGGATCAAATTTTATTTATATTCAGCCCTATTTCCTTTCTTTAATACATAGTTTACTACTATTGAATATTTTCCACGGTACTACTTGATATTCCGGTATTAAATTGCATGTGCCTTTCTTGAGTGTATCAACGTACCAATTTCGCAGATCAGTAGAAGGAGAAAATTATTTGTACGCAGTCTATATGAAATTTACTAACAGAGGTTCGATATATAAATTGGTTAGAACTTAAATAGTGGCAACACTGCTATAGAGTAAGGTGCGAGAATTTTTCGAAACGGGAATCCATTCGAATCGATGTCTTGCGGACAGCAGTGTAGACACGGTTCGATTTCTTCTCGCAGCCTATATAATTTAAATTGCATTATGTGCGGGGAAAAAAAATCGAACTGTGTGTACACTTTTGTCAGCAAGAAATCGATTCGAATATATGCCCGTTTCGAGAAATTTCCTTACAGTATGAACGACCCCTAACACTAAATCTGATAGCCTTACTTATTTACTTAGGCCTATGGCCTTTAAGGAATCCGGAGGTTCATTGCCGCCCTCATATAAGCCCGCCATCGGTCCCTACCCTGAGCAAGATTAATCCATTCTCTATCATCATATCCCACCTCCCTCAAATCCATTTTAATAGTATCCTCCCAAAGGTCTTTTTCCCTCCGGTCTCCCAACTAACACTCTATATGCATTTCTGAATTCGTTCATACGTGCTACATGCCCTACCCATCTCAAACGCCTGGATTTTATGTCCTAATTATGTCAGGTGAAGAATACAATGCGTGAAGTTCTGCGTTGTGTAACTTTCTCCATTCTCCTGTAACTTCATCACTCTTAGCCCCAAAGATTTTCCTAAAAACCTTATTCTCAAACACCCTTAATATCTGTTCCCCTTTCAAAGTGAGAGTCCAAGTTTCACAGCCATACAGAACAACCGGTAATATAACTGTTTTATAAATTCTAACTTTCAGATTTTTTGAGAGCAGACTGGATGACAAAAGGTTCTCAACTGAATAATTTCCCATATTTATTCTGCGTTTAATTTCCTCGCGAGTGCCATTTATATTTGTTACTGTTGCTCCAAGATATTTGAATTTTTACATCTCTTTGAAGGATAAATTTCCAACTTTTATATTTCCATTTCGTACGATATTCTGGTCACGAGACATAATCACATACTTTGTTTTTTCGGGATTTACTTCCAAATCTATCTCTTTACTTGCTACATATAAAATTTCCGTGTTCTCCCCAATAGTTTGTGGATTTTCTCCTAACATATATACGTCATCCGAATAGACAAGCAGCTGATGTAACCCATTCAATTCCAAACCCTCTCTGTTATCCTGAAGTTTCCTAATGGCATATTCTAGAGCGAAGTTAAAAGGTAAAGGTGATAGTGCATCTCCTTGCTTTAGCCCGGAGTGAATTGGGAAAGCATCCTACAGAAACTGACCTAATATTGTATCAAATATAGCGCAGGATCGCTTTCGATGGAAGCTGTGCCAATGAATTTTATCTACCTTAGAGAATGAGTCTCTTGGACTAGTGTGAAGTCACGAACCTTAAAAATAATGGAAGAACGGTAACCATCTAGACTACAGAGAACGACTCCAAAAGGAGTATTAATTTGAGAAATTAATTATTTTTAGGGAACTACTTTATAAAATCACCACTCAGAGTGAAGGAAAATACGTCACATACTGGCCAGAAGGTAAAAGAAAAAATTGTGAAGTTAAATGAGTCACAGAAATGTGCAATGCGATACGCTCGACATTGTCATCAACATAATCAGCCTTGGTTGTATCACTTGCATGTCTCATGACTCATTCACATGTAATTACAACGTGTTTTGATTGGCAGCAGTCAGTTTCACTATGCTCAGATAAAATGCATGTAAAACGTTTAAACCAGTTTATATCGTTGATAAATTTGATGTTTTTATTTTTCACGATATGCTATAAAATTTCACTTCGAAACTCTCTTCTTTTAAGAGAAAAAAGAAATCATTATTATTATTATTATTATTATTATTATTATTATTATTATTATTATTATTATTATTATTATTCAAGGGATGTGTTTTAAGACTTTTGCTATGTTCAAACGTGGCACGAAATTTTTGGATTACTGCACAGCTCAGTTGGTAGAACAATAGGCTGCATACTGGAAGGGCTTGGTTCAATTTCGTGTGGTGTTCGACTTTTCTCGTTTACAGAACGTCCAGCACGGACCCAGGATCCATTCATTCCCTGTAGAATTATAGGTAGACTACTGGGTCTTTCCTGAAGGTAAAAGTCAGTCCGATTACAGCTCTTCAATGTAATGTCAATGAAGTATGCAACTCTACATCCATGCCCTCCATACACCTTCATGGAATGTAAAGGAGATATCTTTACCTTTTGCAGAGAGTCGTAGATTTAAAAACATTCTGCGGCGTAACCGTGAATTCGTCTCCCACGATTTTCTCTCAGAACATTACTTCCAACCTCCTGAGTTCTGAGACATTTGTTTGTTTTATTTTTTAAGTTCAATATAATTCTACGCTTAAAAAAAAGGAACTGAAATGAGGATAAATTCTGAAAGAATTCTGCAGGTTAGTTAGCGCACAATTGCAGGTATATCTATATATAAAATTTGAACTGGTAATGGAAATTACGGGAAAACGGCTGAACGGATTTTAATGAGTGACCCCTCATTTTCATGCCTGGTATCCAAAGTTTTTCGGAAAAGTAGTAGTTTTCAGTGAAATGTCAATTTTCCTACATAATTTTCCTATTTTCCAAAATCCATCTGTTGTCAGTTTTGAGAGCTAATTTTATGGAATCACGGCCGACTTGATTGAATTTCAGAACAAAACACACACTAGAATAAACAATAGGCTATTACACGAAGGCCATGACCTGGAGGATTGCCGACATATTTAGAGCTCAATTCAATTTGTTATTAAAAACTGATTCTGCAGTGTATAATTTTCTGAATACAGCTGTGTATTGGATATTCAAATCTACGAAACTTGAGGTGGTTTGATGACATTATTACCATTAGAAATTAAATATTATTATAGTTAATATCATGATGCGTCTATTTTTCATTAATTGTACATAATATTGATGCTATATTGATGACATGAAAGTGAAACGTTTTGTGGTTATGTAAGTAAATGTAGAGAATATCTTAATTTAGATCTTCATTTCTATAATTTACTGAGTGGCTGCTATATATAACTACAAAACTTAAGTAAGATAATAATATTGTTATTAAAAATCAAATATTTTTATACTTATTAACCCAGTGGGGTTGGGTCTTTTTCATATACTTAATGGCGGTGTAGTGTTGATACTGATCTTTGTCATTGTCTTCAGTATTGGCTCGAGAGAGCGCAAAAATTACAGTTCCTAAGGAAATATCAAAAGGTATTACTTACTGATAAAATAAGAGGCCTAGAAAATGTTGTAGTCTCCAGATCATTTCAGCCAGATCTCTTAGTAGGATAAAATGATTTTACGCTCTACATTTCAAGTTCTACATGCAGCAACTATACGAAAATGCTATTGTTCGAAAGCTTAGCAAAACTGACATTTTTTTTAACTTTTGCCTACAATCCACAATGACCTGAAATAGCTACTGCTATCGTCCTGACATTGATACTTGCGTTTTCGCGTTGAAACTCAAAAACTGAAGTTGGATAGATTCAAGAAAAAGTATCTGGCCTAAAAAAATCCATTCAGAGGGAGTATGTTTCATTATTATGGAAGCAAATAACTATCAAAATGACAAGTATTCTTCATTAAAAATAAATCTGAAAAATGTTTATTTGAACGTCTAACGAACTTAGTTTGCAGCAGTATTTGCTGCACAAGCCACTAGTTATACTATACTTCGGGTCCGAACATACATCTTATATCATATTTTTACTCTTAAAATAAAAGGTTTACTGTGTACTTACTTCAAAAGCATGTCGTACGGTGTTTTGATGTTGAGTTTCTGGTCGCCATTTTCATTTACAAATAGTTGAAACACGCATTGCAATGGCTGAATCGAAAATTTACCTGCAGGAGCTAGACCTATTCAAAGTTAGATGATGAGACTGCGATAATAAAAGTAAAGGTGGATGGAAACAAGCAAATGCAACAAAAATGTCACCTAATACAATAAACTAATAGAAAAATAGTACTGCATTCAAAGGCCCTTTCAATTACGGACATTGTTGAGCATCGAATTTCAACGTGGGAGAGAAATGACAGACAATTTTTTCCTTGGACTCTCGATCATTAACAAGAATCTTTTTCTGCTGTGAATTTACGATAAGGAACCCACAGGTTTGCTTCCCTTCCAGAAGGCATTCTAAGGTTTCAACGTTTTAATACCCTTTAAAATCTAATGCGTCCTCCACAGATTTGAAATCACGAACTTAGGATAAAAGCTAACACGGTAACTGTATTTGACCTCTGTGAGAAGTTTCAGACCAATCTGACAATAACTGTTGTGCAAGGAGATTTTTGTTATTCAATAAATTGCTTAGAATTTTAAATTCGAGAAAACAGCATTAAAAAGACTATTACAATTTTACTATGTCTTACTAATTTTGCCCAATAAAAACGGTACGAAAGAACGTCTTTCAACCAATCATGGCTGCTTTTCGCACAATTTTATCGCATCCCTAGCATTTGTTTAATTTGATCGCTTTCTTAGCATGTGTTTAATTTATCGCTTCCCTAGCATTTGTTTAATTTGATCGCTTCCCTAGCATTTATTTAATTTGATCGCTTTCTTAGCATTTGTTTAATTTTATCGCTTCCCTAGCATTTGTTTAATTTGATCGCTTTCTTAGCATTTGTTTAATTTTATCGCTTTCTTAGCATTTGTTTAATTTTATCGCTTCCCTAGCATTTGTTTAATTTGATCGCTTTCTCAGCATTTGTTTAATTTTATCGCTTCCCTAGCATTTGTTTAATTTGATCGCTTTCTTAGCATTTGTTTAATTTTATCGCTTTCTTAGCATTTGTTTAATTTTATCGCTTTCTTAGCATTTGTTTAATTTTATCGCTTCCCTAGCATTTGTTTAATTTGATCGCTTTCTTAGCATTTGTTTAATTTTATCGCTTCCCTAGCATTTGTTTAATTTGATCGCTTTCTTAGCATTTGTTTAATTTTATCTCTTCCCTAGCATCTGTTTAATTTCATCGCTTTCTTAGCATTTGTTTAATTTTATCGCTTCCCTAGCATTTGTTTAATTTGATCGCTTTCTTAGCATTTGTTTAATTTTATCGCTTCCCTAGCATTTGTTTAATTTGATCGCTTCCTTAGCATTTGTTTAATTTTTTCGCTTCCTTAGCATTTGTTTAATTTTTTTCGCTTCCTTAGCATTTATTTTATTTTATCGCTTCCCTAGCATTTGTTTAATTTGATCGCTTTCTTAGCATTTGTTTAATTTGATCGCTTCCCTAGCATTTGTTTAATTTGATCGCTTCCTTAGCATTTGTTTAATTTTATCGCGTCCCTAGCATTTGTTTAATTTGATCGCTTTCTTAGCATTTGTTTAATTTTATCGCTTCCCTAGCATCTGTTTAATTTCATCGCTTTCTTAGCATTTGTTTAATTTTATCGCTTCCCTAGCATTTGTTTAATTTGATCGCTTTCTTAGTATTTGTTTAATTTTATCGCTTCCCTAGCATTTGTTTAATTTGATCGCTTCCTTAGCATTTGTTTAATTTTTTCGCTTCCTTAGCATTTGTTTAATTTTTTTCGCTTCCTTAGCATTTGTTTAATTTTATCGCTTCCCTAGCATTTGTTTAATTTGATCGCTTTCTTAGCATTTGTTTAATTTTATCGCTTCCCTAGCATTTGTTTAATTTTTTCGCTTCCTTAGCATTTGTTTAATTTTTTCGCTTCCTTAGCATTTGTTTAATTTTTTCGCTTCCTTAGCGTTTGTTTAATTTGATCGCTTTCTTAGCATTTGTTTAATTTTATCGCTTCCCTAGCATTTGTTTAATTTGATCGCTTTCTTAGCATTTGTTTAATTTTATCGCTTCCCTAGCATTTGTTTAATTTTATCGCTTCCCTAGCATTTGTTTAATTTTATCGCTTCCTTAGCATTTGTTTAATTTTATCGCTTCCCTAGCATTTATTTAATTTTATGGCTTCCTTAGCATTTGTTTAATTTTATCGCTTCCCTAGCATTTGTTTAATTTGATCGCTTCCTTAGCATTTGTTTAATTTTTTCGCTTCCTTAGCATTTGTTTAATTTTATCGCTTCCCTAGCATCTGGTTGTTTTTATCACTACCCTAACATTTGTTTCTTTGTTCGTCAACATTTCAAACTGCAAATTCTTTACAGTATTAGAAAACATGCTTTGCGATCGTAATTTGTTTCCTGCATAGATAGTCGACTGAAAATGGCGGCTCCGTTCAAACATTTTGGTGAAGGTAACATTAGTCAAATAGAATTTTAGTAAGTCAAGTAATATCTATTTTATTGTATTAGAGTACTTTATTTCTTCTAATCTTTATATACTTTCTTGTGTTTTATTACCTCCCTATCATTTGTTTATTTGTTGCCAACATTTCAAACTGCAAATTCTTTACGGTACTAGAAAACATGCTTTGCGATCGTCATTTGTTTACAGCATAGACAGTGAACTGAAAATGGCGGCTCCACTCAAACGTTTTGGTGAAGCTAACATTAGTGAAATAGAATTTCAGTAAGTCAATTAATATTTTGTTGTATTAGAGTACTTTATTTCTTCTAATCTTTATATACTTCCTTCTAATCATGTAACAGTCAATTAAATCCCACTCGAGTTTTGATTTTTTCTAGATAAATCAAAACCTCTAGTGAGATTACTGTTTAAAAATTACATTTCTCTCAAATCACGCACCGTATGTTTGGCAACATTTGGTTATATGGTCAGATCATTTAAAACAGTCTCAAATATAATTACGATCACAAAAACAAAAAAAAGTGCATTTTCTTAATTTTTCATCATTATTTCACTATAGGCCTACTGTCCCATTAAATATTGGCCTACTATAATGTAATATTTATTACCGCGAAAAAAAATAGAATTACAAATTTTACGAGAAATTTTAGCTGAATTAGTTGAGACTATAACGTAACTCGAGTGTCACGTGTGGCGTACACCTGCACCAGTTTGGACAACCGCCGCCTGGTTTCACCTGGATGGCCGTCCCAAAGTATGCGCGCCAAAGAGAAGAAGAGAGCAGAGTCCAAGAAAACTAACCCTTGTCATTTTTACCTGCTGCCAGCGCGCAAGCTTGATAAATGACTTCTTGACCCCCAACTTAGTCAACTGTAGCTGAGACGGGCTGCGAGGGAGGGAACCAACAACCGTACGTACGCTCCACGCAGCTTTTAAAACGTATTCAAAATTCCGTACAGTTTGGCAGGGAATAAGTGACGTATGTGAACCTCAAAGTTGATGTTTTCCACTACAGTAAGTCCTTATAAGTGGTCTGTATTCGTTTTGACATGTATCCATGTGCAATGAACTCTGATGTTTAAAACAGGCGGCGATGACAATGATTATGATGATCGACGTCTATTTTATATCAAATATGAACGTTTGAAAGTGGTTTTATGGTGCCTAAAATGCCTATCTTGCCCATTGAGAATAATTATTAAGGTTTTAGAGTCTAAGTAAGTCAATTTTTAATAAGTCATTAATATACAGAGTGTAACAACTTTAATGTTTAGAATTTCTGGAACATGTTCCCTGACACGTTCTACGTCGATTAGACCTAACATACCTATATCCAAAGTTCTATAGGTTTGGAGTATTTGTACCCCAAAGTTAAATTTTTTAGTTTAATCTTATCGCTGAATACTGAAAGAAGTAACACCAATTTCCGAAAGTGACATGTCTATGTCATTATTTTTATTATTACCATATTACATTTTAATATCAACTACTTGTGAGTATGAAAGAAGCAGTGCAAAGTTGAAAAAAATGTCCGTAAGATTCCAAACACTGTACTTCTTGAAACTTGCCAATAGGCGCGTGAAAATACCTGTGCACTAGGAATCCTACGATTTGGGAACCGTGCTTGATATGTCAAAACGGCTGCTGTTGCATTGCCATCACACAGTCCATAAACATCAACTAGGTCGGCGTATTCCTGGTGTGTGTACACAAAAGGCATGTTTTAATGGTCAAAACTCAATAAAAAGACTAGTCACAATATGGTTTATTTTTCTCACAACTGTTATTTTAAACTGTTGTCTGTTTCGTTTCCTTAGCAACCTAAACAATTTTAATTTAATTTCTTTTAAAAGTAAAATTTCCTTCATTCACTGCTTTTCAAATGTTTCTTATGTATCTCTACTTAGTAATGCCATAAAATAGGCCTGGTATAAACGGTATAATGCTTGGAGCTGCAAGAAGTTCTATTTTTTCCAGCTCTGTTATCTCTGTAACCTCTCAATTTCGGATATAGGTATGTTAGGTTTAATCAACGTAGAACGTGTCAGGGAACATGTTCCAGAAATTCTAAACATTAAAGTTGTTACACCCTGTATATTAAAAACAAAATAGGGCCTAGAACTGTGCCTTGGGGAACACCTATATTAATAATTGAAGGTTCAATTGAATAATTGTTAATTCTACAATTTACATAATTCTGTTTGAATTTGAATAAATATGTCTACGATGTGAGCCTAAAATTGCCTATTTCCATTTAATATTTGAAGAGAAAAATTCGCTCCGGCGCCGGGGATCGAACCCGGGTCCTCGGTTCTACGTACCTAGCGCTCTGACCACTGAGCTACGCCGAATTCAATCCACGGCACTGGATCGAACCTTCTTCCTTCAGTGTTTCCCTTTGTGGCCTGACTCCAAGTTAGGCATATATGTTGACGTATATGTCTAGTGTCAACTGCCATTATACTAGGAGCGCACTCAGTTGAGTGACTTATTTGGCCGGGATTCCGCAGTTATGATGCACTGCTAGCTATAAGAATATTATGGATTTATTAATTTGTCCTACAGAATAATCTCTGTAATGTTGACAATATTTGAGGAGAAAATTTCGCTCCGGCGCCGGGGATCGAACCCGGGTCCTCGGTTCTACGTACCTAGCGCTCCGACCACTGAGCTACGCCGAATTCAATCCACAGCACCGGATCGAATCCTCCTCCTTCAATGTTTCCCTTTGTGGCCTGACTCCAAGTTAGGCATATATGTTGACGTATATGTCTAGTGTCAACTGCCATTATACTACGAGCGCACTCAGTTGAGCGACTTATTTGGCCGGGTTCGATCCCCGGCGCCGGAGCGAATTTTTCTCCTCAAATATTGTCAACATTACAGAGATTATTCTGTAGGACAAATTAATAAATCATTAATATTCTATTTATATTTGTTACGTAGGTATATATTTTTACATTTTCGTGTGCAAGTGAAAGAGAAAGTTTTGAACGTCATGAGGTTGGTATGGTTCAAATAAAACTAATAATTTGATTGTACATAGGAATAAAGAAATTTGTGGAGCACTTGAGCAAACAGTAGGAATGTGATGAATCGGGAGAATGTAGTTGTCCCTAAAGAAATCAGCATGGCAAATATTACTAGATTTAAATATACATCCATTGCTTCAATATCATTTGGAAGAAAGTTTTTCGCTTATAAAATGGTTCTGTCCAAGAAAAGGCAAAGTTTCATAATAAAAAATTACTGAAAAATATTATGTATTGCAATGCCAATTATTAATAATGCGTTAATTGTAAAGCCACTGCTAAATTCAAATCATTGAGACCAATGCTCGCACTACAAACACTCAACTAATGGAATAGTATTTGGCCCATTATGAAGTTTAAGAGGAATCATATGGTTTTTCATCATGTTGTTTTAATGATCACAATTTTATAATTTGAAATATAAGATTAATAGAACATTTCAGTCACATTTTTATCATATACAAATTTAATACCTGTACTTATTTAAATTTCAGATTGTTATTTTATCATAGAGTTAACCATGTAAATAGCTGTTTATTAATATATACAAGATTGTAAATTTCAATTATCTGGTACGCATTTCAGAGCAAAAGTATAGTAAAAATTGTATAAGATATTGTGAGTCAAATGCCTGATGATGCCCAAGGGCGAAAACGTTTGCATTTCAATTTTATAATATGCAATGATCATTTACATTTGTATGTGTTATTGATTTTAAACTGTAATATGTCAATTAGACTGAACTCTAAATAAAATTATTAGATTATATTACATTATATTGACTATCGGAATATTTCTATCTTTATGCTCTCTCAGATTGATCTCGTGAATCAATTGTTTAGTCAAACCAATGAATTTCATATTGCCAGACAAAATACCTAACATGTTCCCACGAAATCTAGGTGAAATCAGTGATGAGCAAGGTGAAAATTTTCACCAAGATATCAAAACAACGAAACAAAGATATCAGGGATTTTGGAATGACTTCATGATGGCAGACTTTTGCTGGATGTTGTACCGAGAATATTCAAGCCAGAAACACTGCAGAAAAACAAAATCATCTCATTTGTAACATGTGAATGTGTGACATACTGTGATTAACTCTAATTTTGTCAGTATTTATCAATATGCTGATAACAATCTTCTTTTATGTCTCACAAAAATTTCCCAAATTTATTAAATTTTTCAACTTTTATTATAGGCTACTTATTTACTAGCTTTTAAGGAACCCGGAGGCCCATTGCGCCCTCACATAAGCCCGCCATTGGTCCCTATCCTGAGCAAGATTAATCCATTCTCTATCATCATATCCCACCTCCCTCAAATCCATTTTAATATTATCTTCCCATCTACGTCTCGGCCTCCCTAAAGGTCTTTTTCCCTCCGGTCTCCCAACTAACACTCTATATGCATTTCTGGATTCGCCCATACGTGCTACATACCCTGCCCATCTCAAACGTCTGGATTTAATGTTCCTAATTATGTCAGGTAAAGAATACAATGCGTGCAGTTCTGCGTTGTGTAACTTTCTCCATTCTCCTGTAACTTCATCCCTCTTAGCCCCAAATATTTTCCTAAGCACCTTATTCTCAAGCACCCTTAACCAATGTTCCTCTCTCAAACTGAGAGTCCAAGTTTCACAACCATAAAGAACAACCGGTAATATAACTGTTTTATAAATTCTAACTTTCAGATTTTTTGACAGCAGACTGGATGATAAAAGCTTCTCAACCGAATAATAACAAGCGTTTCCTATATTTATTCTGTGTTTAATTTCCTCCCGAGTATCATTTATATTTGTTACTGTTGCTCCAAGATATTTGAACTTCTCCACCTCTTCAAAAGATAAATTTCCAATTTTTATATTTCCATTTCGTACAATATTCTCGTCACGAGACATAATCATACACTTTGTCTTTTCGGGATTTACTTCCAAACCTATCTCTTTACTTGCTTCCAGTAAAATTCCCGTGTTTTCCCTAATCGTTTGTGGATTTTCTCCTAACATATTCATGTCATCCGCATAGACAAGCAGCTGATGTAACCCGTTCAATTCCAAACCCTGGCTGTTATCCTGGACTTTCCTAATGGCATACTCTAGAGCAAAGTTAAAAAGTAAATGTGATAGTGCATCTCCTTGCTTTAGCCCACAGTGAATTGGAAACGCATCTGACAAAAACTGACCTATACGAACGCTGCTGTACGTTTCACTGAGACACCTTTTTTTATACACTATACTAAAAAAAACTATACCTGACACAGAAAAACTAAGTACATTTTCAAAATGAGTGTACTGAAATGGTGTAGAAAAGTATATTTGATTAAAAAAAAGTTTGATTTTGTAGACCAGTGTTATCTAAGAAATTGTGATTTTAGAAGTAAGGAAAAAGTAGGTAACAATCTACAAATCCGATACCTAACAATCAATAACAATCTATTCGCAAATCGGTTCCGCTCCTTTTCACAGTGCCTCATTTTATATTAAGATACACGGAGCTGGGGCGCGTCCAGTTCACACCCTCAACCAGTCAGATCACGACATAATTTATATAATTTTGCGAGCGCTCAGTAGAAAGGTCGTGTTCAACCCCTGACCAACAAACTACTTCTCAGGAAACTCTCAAAATGTAGTTTAGACTTAGTTGTCTCTATGGCTCTTTAAGCAATTTGAGGTTGAAATGTTTGTTGTGGAGTTATTCCAGACAGTAGAGTCGTTTTTTCTATTTTGAGAAAATATTACAGCCCTATGGAAATAACCCTTCGCATTCCCCCCCCCCCCAGCACGCTCACTTTCCACAAGAGATGAAAAGTGGTACAACTGAATGGCCGTAATAAACTTTATGTTATGGTCAAGAAAGAAAGAAGTCATACGTTTATTTGAAGACAACAGAAATTTTATTTCGGAGCAACAACGACACAACAGAAAAGCATTCAGGGATTAGAAATGTTATTTCAGTCACTATTGTAATCATGTGTGTAATGCAAGAGTGGCATATATGTAAATTTGTCCGAATAAAAAATAAAACAGACTGGTGGTCGTGCTGGAAAGTAATGTTTAAGGTTCAGCTGTGAAGATATGAGCAAGCCAAATTCGAGGATTCCAATCTATTCGAATCTCGCTTAGTGAAAAGTACAGGGACATCATTTTATTTTTACTTCAATTTTTATTGTACCTGAGTTTTTGAATATACTTCACTCCCACCCCTTCTACGAATGAAGTTCAACCGTCTTCCACACAGATCGAAGTCATAGTAGGCTTACCGTCACAGTACGTTCCAAAAATATGTTCGCGTTTTCCAATGACGAAAGAGCTTTCAATGTTGCATCATTTTCGCAAAGGTACTGTCGTCCATTTGCCTACGTCGCAATCCGGTTTTCCCCACCAGCTTCTATTCGCCTCTCGGTAAAGGCTAGTGGCTGGGCTGTCTTAGCCCTTTTCTGAGAACATTAATTTGTTAGGAATTGGATATATACGTAATATTATACCCATAAAACTGTTTAAAATAACTTAAATAAAAGGACCTCGTTAAGTAATTAACTGTCACGTGATTTCCCTCCTTTCTACGATCCTGCTACATAATCACTTGGACGGACAGTAGATAGAATGTCTGAGTAATTTTATCTTTTCGGATCGAGCAGAAGTGCATATTGAATTTACAGTACGTAAGGTACTCTTTTACAGAGTAGGTACAGAATTATTCGAACATGAGTTAGGCCTACTAGTACGAAGGACGAAACTGGTAATTGGAATTACATACATTAATCGAAATGAACCGCCACCATTTTGAAAAATGTGTTTAAATATGCATATTATGATTATTTTTCATTTTCACTTCATTCTCTATAGTGTACGCTAATGTGATATAGACACTCTAATATACACTCCATAATGAATACGTCTGTATGGACAGCTCAGTTCGTGAGTAAAAACACTCATTGTTAATACTGTACTGTATTTTGATTAAACAAAAACCTAATGAAAATTATCAAACTCAAAAGCTTCATATTTCATAGTTTACGTAAATGGATGAATTACTTTTCATCCCTCCTATACCTAGTAAAGTGATTTGTTTGTATATTACGCCATCGAACTCCAGTCATGGAAGGGGTTAGCAACCGTTGATTCAAAGATATAGGCTGGTTAATATCAGAAATGTTAGTAAAAATAAAATGATGTCCCTGTATGATCATACTCATGGGTGGGCAACTCGTGATCTCAAAGTGTCAACACAATCTCAGTGCAGGTAGAACGGACTCTGTACTAGCTGTACTGTCTGTGAGCGGTTCTTTCAAGACACAAGTTCGATCGAGTCTGCAGTAAGTGGCGGCTCGTTTTAAGTGAATATAATTCCCAGATATTTCCCTTTAGTTACGAGTAAAAAGAGAATTTTTTTTAATTAAGAAGAGAGATAAAGCTTTTATTCTATTACATTTTCTTACGCATGACATTTTATGTTACAAATAAACAGTGAAGGTTTTGGTAAAGAAATACTGTCTGCATCTGCTTTAGAACAGCTAAAGGTAAAAATGGGATATCAACAAGGTGAGACTGATATCAAATATCGTTACCACGTTGTGAGTGCGAGTTACTGAATTACACGACATATAATCGACCAGTTAAGAACATTTATGGATAAATTTTAAATGTGGCAGTATCATGTAGAACATAGACAACTTCACTTTCTTTGACTATAAACTATCTTGAAGAGTGATAAGAAAATCTTATCAAATATAAGACCCTATTTCAAGACCTACAGCAGAATTCACTGCTAAGTTTGGAGAAAGAGTGACAATTGACAAGGAACCGAAATTTTTCTGAAATCTTACTGGTTTACGTCGATAGAAAATCCTGAAAATTTATAGTTTGAATTAATAAATCTACAGAACAGCACGACGCTCAGATTCCAGCAAAATCAGGAATCGAACTGTTCGTAATGTTGCCTA
This sequence comes from Periplaneta americana, assembly GCF_040183065.1. NCBI lineage: Eukaryota > Metazoa > Arthropoda > Insecta > Blattodea > Blattidae > Periplaneta > Periplaneta americana. Next base: position 23,101,447 of record NC_091119.1, read on the forward strand.
AGTCAGAATTTCCAAATATACTCTTTGCCTCCATATATATTGTATGTGCTTGAGGCAGAGTTTAATACAAGAAAGAAGTAAAAAAGCTCTCAAAGTAAAGAAAGAGCTCAGAAGTAAGCTTATTTCATCTGCCGTGACATGTGAAAAATACTTCCTTGAATTTGTTATTGTTTGCGAGTACAGACTATTACCTTTCTGAGAACAGAGGAATATTCTATAATGTATAAAGACTTGTAAATTCTCGCGTTCTACGTTTCATATAAGACTTATAATAAGAAATATTAACAAATAGTGTAATAATAAATAAATGTTGCAGCTATATTTGTTGTATCTTGAAAAGGTTGTATTCAGTTTGTGTATCAGTACTAAACTAATTTACAAAGCTAGAAAATAATATAATTTTGTTATGTGTTCAGGTGTAGTCTATCTAAAATTACTATAGTTATTGTACCAGCGTCATTCACAAATTCAAATCATGGAGTAGATATCACGACCACCTGCATGAGCCGCCAGAGCGCACCGTGGCAGTGAACTGCTTTTGCAGCGAAACTACAAACAACTTGTAACTGCTGCAGCTGGCTCCGTCTGCCTTTCTCTCTTTCTAGGTTTTTTAGCACTTTGGGAGCACGAGTTGCCCATTAATGATCATACTCAACATGACGGCCATATTTCTTGGGTAGAGAAACGGTGACTTGAGGACCACGCTTTAAATGAGCACCACAGTAAAGCTTACTTGACCTTTGTGCCGAATCTATATAGGGGAAGCATGCTTATTGACTTCAGCTGTCCACACCTGTGGAGTAACGGTTAGCGCGTCTGGCTGCGAAACCAGGTGGCCCGGGTTCGATTTCCGGCCGGGGGCAAGTTACCTGGTTGAGGTTTTTTCCGGGGTTTTCCCTCAACCCAATATGAGCAAATGCTGGATAAATATCGGTGCTGGACTCCGGACTCATTTCACCAGCATTATCACCTTCATCTCATTCAGACACTAAACAGCCTAAGATGTTGATAAAGCGTCGTAAAATATCCTACTAAAGATAATAAAAAAATGACTTTAACTTTGACTTAATTTCCATCTGTAGGGGTGTGATTTTATTGTGATTAATTTGCCCTGATATTGGTGATTAAAATGGTTTAATTTCGGTGAATATTTCGTAAACAAAAAACGAGCAATTTCGCGTATATTTCGCGCCCTAAAGAAACTTTAAAAATATTAAAATATTCATTATTGAAACAATCCTTTTCAAACCAACAGAAAATTGTTTGCATCATTAATTAAATTCATAACTCAATTTCATTCGATTATTAGGGGGTGACGGCACCACCTTCATGATATCATGAAGGCTGTTGTTGCGGAAAAGAGAAATTAAGTTACCGATTGTTAGGGGCCGGATTTGTAGGTTCTTACCTTTATTTTCTTCCTTCTAAACTCATAATTTCTTAGATAATTTTCCGAATCATGATCATAAGAATTATGGATAAATCGCAATATAGAGAACGCCAGTAGGGGAAGTTATCCCCACCCACATGAAATGTGCATTCGACACAACACTCGCCTATCACGTAGAGTGTCTGGTGAGCTAGTAGGGGAAAAGTGGAAGGGGTCGTGGGCGGAGCTTCTACGTTCGCTATATTGCGATTTGCCCAGAATTATATATGTAAATTCTATTGAACGTGAATATATTTTTTTCGTTATAAAATATAGGCTACATAAACATTTCTATATATTTGATCGTTCAGCATTACATGCCTGTGACATCTGGCAATAATGTACGTATAATTTCAGGGACTACTTCCAGGGAGCAGCGCAAGCAGTCAACTGTCAACTAGTGTTTCATTGTGGTCCGAAAATCGAAAAGAGAACCGATGCCGGCACCTGATATGAATTTACAATTCATGCAATCCATAAGAAGAGCAACCTTAGTAATTTGTCTTTTGTAATTATTTTATTTTCTTACTGAGTTTGAACTTAATTATGAAATAAACTTGTTGGAACAACACAATATGCAGCATTCTCAATAATATAGAAATACGTCTATAATGCCTCTCTTCATTAAAAAGTTCGCCCATCAGTAACTTCCCAACTGCTATATTTCGGACAAAGGTAGGCCTATATCAGGTTAAATCGTAACCTGAAGTACAGAGGTGTGAAAATAATTAGAATAATCTTAATTTTAAAGGTTTTTTAATAGTTCCTTCACAAATATTAATTGAATTGATGAATATTGGTATATATTACTATACCGATGTAGGATATATTTACTACTAACAATGCCGGAAAGCATTGTTGTACATTGGTATTTTTCTTATTTTACAATTCTTATGGGAATTCAGAAATTATTATATTATGTTGGCGGAATTGGAAACTTTAAAGCATTTCTTAATTAATTTTTTATGTTTCCAATTCCGCCAACATAATATAATAATTTCTGAATTCCCATAACAATTGTAAAATAAGAAAAATACCAATGTACAACAATGCTTTCCGGCATTGTTAGTAGTAAATATATCCTACATCAGTATAGTAATATTATATACCAATATTCATCAATTCAATGAATATTTGTGAAGGAACTATTAAAAAAAACTTTAAAATTAAGATTATTCTAATAATTTTCACACCTCTGTAGCCTATCTTATATTCCTATTCAGACATTCTGTATATTACACTCTTCAATGTACGTTAATGTGTAACCAAAGTTTTGAAAGAATGAAACATGTTACAATATCTCCCTTCCCACTTTGTCACCACCACCACCACCACCACCACCACCACCACTATAATTATCATAGTGATTTTTTTCGACTGCAAATATTTGCGCTTACTGTTTCAAATATTAATAACTACAGCTCAGACGTTTAGGCATTTATTTTGGTTAAAATAGGCAGGAATATAGGCACTAAAATAGTAAACATAGGCAGTAAACAGGCATTTATTATTCATGGGAACAGACAAAAAATAGACAAATACTTAATAAACTATCCCATACGGTACTCACTTTCCTTGGTTACATGTCACAGTAAGATGTTTTTTTAAGTTGTCAACTGTCGTAGTTAGCCGCCTATCAGAGAGAACGTTTTTCATGGTGGAAAAAGATCTTTCTACTTCTACTGAAGTGATTGGAGCAAACTTAAAACAACTTATTTCAGAAGGACTGTCTCTACTTTCTTCAGAGATCGGGAAAAACCGACTATGTATTGTCTCGAAAAGAGGTGTGTGAGAAGGGATTAGAGCAGGGCTGGGCACATCACGTGATTCTGAGAAATGAGCGCTGTGTGCTTTAAAGAGCGGGTCTTGCGAGCTCTGTAACGTATACATACTGTACGTCATTCAGTGTCGGTGCAGTGGTGACTGCAGTATGATAGCGAACTTTGAAGACGGAGCTTCCGCTCATACACTAAAGCGGCCCGCTACTCCCAATGCATTTAATGTATCATGGGAGGAGGAGTTCTTTTTGGTAGAGAGCAGTGGATTAGCAAAGTGTTTAATTTGGCATAAAACGCTCCAACTGATTAAGAAGTTCAATATCCAACGACATTATTCTTTACAACATGCTACTGAATATGACAAATATGTTGGTAATGAACACCATAAATTAATACAACTTAAAGAAAATGTTTCTCAAGTACATTATATTAGAGTATCTATTTTATATTTATATTGCATTATAAGTTATTATACATTTAGTAATGTATAATTTTAAATTACACAAGTATTATGATAGGCTATATCATAGTATAGTATATTACAGTTCATGATATATCATATTATATATCATAAACTGTAATATACTATACTATGATATATCATAATAATTGTATAATTTAAAATTATATATTACTAAATGTACTATAATAACCTATAATGCAATATAAATATCATCGAATAGATACTCTAATATAATGTACCTGAGAAACATTTTCTTTAAGTTGTATTAATTTATGGTCATATCATATATCACATATTATATTATATTATATTATATTATATTATATTATATTATATTATATTATATTATATTATATTATATTATATTATATTATATTATATTATATATATCATATATCACATCATACCATACCAATGTTATAAATTCTGTACTGTACAATGGATTGATGTAATATCCTTATAAACTATTATGTACTGACAGACTGAATGACTAGAACAACCGTGGCTCTTGTTACATTAAAGCAGGGAAGGTAGCTGTAATGCGAGTCCGCCACTGCGTGAGCGTTCTGCTCTGGCTTGGAATTGAAGTGCCTTGCGGAGCGAGAGCAACTGTGACCGACTAAATAGAGCCGCTCTCATGCCCGGCCCTGGATTAGAGACTTCAAGGGACGCGTGACTTGTGCGTGCAAGCGACAACAGTAACGGGACCTGGAGACTTGCTTTTAGTACTTCCCTCATCCCCTTTCTTACGCTGGGAAACCCCGAAGCGACCTGAGCACTGAGGGTTATACTGTTCAAACATCTTTGTTGAGTGACATAAAATATGGAATCGGTTGGGGAGAAAAGTTTACGACTTCTTGGAAACATATGTATTGCTGGAGAATAAGATTTTATTTTATTGGATTAATTTACGACGCTGCATCAACGTCTAGGTTATTTAGCGTTTGAATGATATGAAGATGATAATGCCGCTGAAATGAGTCCGGGGTCCAGCACCGAAAGTTACCCAGCATTTGCTCGTATTGGGAAGAAACCTCAACCAGGTAACTTGCCCCGACCGGGATTCGAACCCGGGCCACCTGGTTTCGCAGCCAGATGCGCTGACCGTTACTCCACAGGTTTGGACGGAGAATAAGATTCTTAGCAAATATTTTGTGAGGTGAATATATATTTTTAATTTGTACAACCGTTCTTTTATATAATTTATGTGCGGTTTATTTTAAATGTATTAAAATATAGAAAATGTACAATAACGACGTAAAAAAAAAAAAAAGGAATTTAACCTTACAATAGACAACGGGAGCTCAAATAGGCAAAAAAGGCAAAATAAAAATTGGGCCTATCGTCCGCAAATGTGTGGAAACGTGTTTATCTCTAATAGGTCTCATATACATACACTCAGTTTAAAAATAGTAATATGCGTTACAAGAGCGGTATGTTGAAGTTTTCATGTTCGAGGAAAAGTTTGAAAAAGCGAAACGTAGTTGAGCTTTTTTAATTTCCGAGAATTGAAAGAAAACGTACCGCTCGTGTATCGTACATTATTTTGTGCGAAGATCGTTTATTATATACCTGAAAGAGGAATTTCTAATTAGTTGCATTGAAATCTCCATCTTGGTTTCTGTTCAATGACGGCAAATTTGTAAAACAAAAATATGTATCTTCAACATTGTTGCTTTAAAATGTTTTCTGTGTTTACTATACTCCAGCAGGCCGTGATATACGTCTGTCTTTTTTCCCCCAGTCTATGATGAGTCTGGAATCTTGTTGATTTTTTCACGGCTTCCTTAATGTTATTTGCATCACGAATGCAGTAACTTTAGTGGAGTTGTAGAGTTTACTTAATTTTTGCAAATATTTAAAAACAATAATTAACAGTGCAATTTAGGTGAAATTGCAGTGGTAAGTTTCCAATTTATAATTATTACTATATTGAACGTGTCCAAAAATAATATGTTAAAAGCCTAAAGCAGTAAAATCAATATGTCACTTAAGCGGTAAGAAGAGGGAAATTGTTGTGTGTGTTAGGTTGGGAATACTGAATGTGGAATTTTAGACTTTCCGCGGATTGGTTTTGTGCAGTAACCAAGGAAATACGCACGATCTCGCACAAAGGCATTTTGCCTAACCTCCGGGCTCTATTAATAACAATGCAAATGTTGTTAAAATCTTTTCTAAAAAATGTACTTCATTGAAATGTTCAGCAGAATATCAGAAATAGTTTGTGCATTATACATTTGAACAGCCTTTCCAGTCCTACATGTATCTTCGTATTCCCTTCTCGCAGCTCCCGTTCCTCTACGGTGCCATTATGCTTTACATTCATCCGGCAGACGTCCTCTGATCTTTGAAAACCAATTCGTATCTCTGTGTCAAACTCCGTAGAACCCTCCATCAGAACGGAGGCTACCACCGCATCTCACAAAGGCTTGTGATGCTGTCTTCTGTTTCAATTGCGTAGAACAAAATAACACAAAGATGACAGAAGTGGAAGGATGAAAATGTGACATAACAAAATACAAAACTATCCATTTGTCTCGTGTGATGTCAAGTCCAGATGATTCCTCGTAATCTGAACTCCCGTCTCCTGGACCAAACTTTGCCTGTTGCTGAATGAAGTCCATATTGATCCGCGTGTACGTCGCCTGTTTTACTTTGTGCACTCTGATGCGTGGGAGACGATCTGGTCTGTAGATTCTTTCATCCCAAATTTGTTATTCGGGAAAATAAGACTTACCTTAAGTTAAGTGAAAACGAATGACAGTATAGTTGTTCAAAACGACCAAAATTGCAATTATTGTCTAATTCATTGCACAGAAAATATGAAGCAATTTATGATTATAGTATAGACATAGAGTGAAGTTACACATGAGTGGCGGTGACGGAGACAATGGGAGAGTGACGATAATGACGAAAAAAGTGACGGTGATGATAACGACGGGGAAAGTGAAGGTGACGATAACGACGGGAAAGTAACGGTGACGATAACGACGGGAAAGTAACGGTGACGATAACGAGGAGAAAGTAACGGTGACGATAACGATGGGAAAGTAACGGTGACGATAACGATGGGAAAGTAACGGTGACGATAACGATGGGAAAGTAACGGTGACGATAACGACGGGAAAGTAACGATGACGATAACGATGGGAAAGTAACGGTGACGATAACGATGGGAAAGTAACGGTGACGATAACGATGGGAAAGTAACGGTGACGATAACGATGGGAAAGTAACGGTGACGATAACGATGGGAAAGTAACGGTGACGATAACGACGGGAAAGTAACGGTGACGATAACGACGGGAAAGTAACGGTGACGATAACGATGGGAAAGTAACGGTGACGATAACGACGGGAAAGTAACGGTGACGATAACGACGGGAAAGTAACGATGACGATAACGACGGGGAAATTAAAGGTGACGATCAGTGGCGGCTCGTGATAAAATATTGTGTGTGTTCACAATTTTGTGGTTCAAAAATCGAAGAGAATTTGAAATTGTACGTTTAGTCTAATATGAAATGCCATGATTCCAGTGTTTCACTATCGAAAAAAACCGTATATAAATTCAAAACGACATATAATAATAATAATAATAATAATAATAATAATAATAATAATAATAATAATAATAATAATAAGAGTAATAATAACAGTAATAATAATGAAACTCAGTCTTTCTATTTCCAATTTTTCCTGGTAAGCCAGTTTACCCAGTTCTTTACTGTTCCAAATTTCATTGAACAGAGTTCAATGTTTACGTTTGTTAATAATGAATACATACCACAGTCCTGTTATTTACAACCGCGTGTGTTCAGTAATATATTTTCATTCACAACATGCTGATACACTATAGCCTATACCAGTACTGTAATCCCATTCGCATAGATTGATTACTATAAACACATGCCAGTAAACATTATTCTTAAATATTATACACTACCATACAGATACTTAAATTCATACCACCACCACAGTCAGCCAGCACGTGTTTGAAAGTCAAACTATGCTATTATGCCGACACTGAAGTATAGTAATTCACAAACTACACTCTCGTAGCAGCACTGTACACACATCTACGTAAAGTAAACGTTCCTACAGTCAGATGCTGACATCTACAGGCTTTTAAATTTCCCCCTCGAGATATAGCACGTGAACGATAGGCACCGATGCACCTGACATCTGTAGGATAGATACTCATCATGTTCACTTAACGCTTTGTGCTCTTGACGAGTCATAAGCGGCCAGCTAAAGACAATTTTCTCCCGCGCATGCGTGAAATTCCTGTAACCATCTCGGAAAGAACACGGCTTGTACGTGAACGGATGTTGCCAAGTTTACATAAGAAGTTTATGCAAGATGCGGGAAGTTTAAAATACTCGATTCTGATATTATACATCCCCACTACGTCAATACGGTATCAAATAATAAAACTAGTCGTGCATTAATGGAAACAAGGTGTTCACGTGCTCTTGTGCTCTTATTGACGCACCGCCACTGGATAACGATGGAGAAAGTGGAGGTGACGATAAAGACGGGGAAATTGAAGGTCACGATAACGACGGGGAAATTGATGGTGGCGATAACGACGTGGAAAGTGATGGTGACGATAACGACGTGGAAAGTGATGGTGACGATAACAACGGGGAAAGTGATGGTGACGATAACGACGGGGAAAGTGATGGTGACGATAACGACGGGGAAAATGATGACGATAACGACGTGGAAAATGATGGTGACGATAACGACGTGGAAAGTGATGGTGACGATAACGACGGGGAAAGTGATGGTGACGATAACGACGTGGAAAGTGATGTGACGATAACGACGTGGAAAGTGATGGTGACGATAACGACGGGGAAAGTGATGGTGACGATAACGACGTGGAAAGTGATGGTGACGATAACGACGTGGAAAGTGATGGTGACGATAACAACGGGGAAAGTGATGGTGACGATAACGACGGGGAAAGTGATGGTGACGATAACGACGGGGAAAATGATGACGATAACGACGTGGAAAATGATGGTGACGATAACGACGTGGAAAGTGATGGTGACGATAACGACGGGGAAAGTGATGGTGACGATAACGACGTGGAAAGTGATGGTGACGATAACGACGTGGAAAGTGATGGTGACGATAACGACGGGGAAAGTGATGGTGACGATAACGACGTGGAAAGTGATGGTGACGATAACGACGTGGAAAGTGATGGTGACGATAACAACGGGGAAAGTGATGGTGACGATAACGACGGGGAAAGTGATGGTGACGATAACGACGGGGAAAATGATGACGATAACGACGGGAAAATTGAAGGTGACGATAACGACGGGAAAATTGAAGGTGACGATAACGACGGGGAAAGTGACGGTGATGATAACGACGGGAAAATTGAAGGTGACGATAACGACGGGAAAATTGAAGGTGACGATAACGACGGGAAAATTGAAGGTGACGATAACGACGGGAAAATTGAAGGTGACGACAACGACGGGAAAATTGAAGGTGACAATAACGACTGGGAAAGTGAAGGTAACGATAACGACGTGGAAAATGATGGTGACGATAACGACGTGGAAAATGATGGTGACGATAACGACTGGGAATGTGAAGGTGACGATAAAGACGGGGAAATTGAAGGTGACGATAACGACGGGAAAATTGAAGGTGACGATAACGACGGGAAAGTTGAAGGTGACGATAACGACGGGAAAATTGAAGGTAACGATAACGACGGGAAAGTTGAAGGTGACGATAACGACGGGGAAATTGAAGGTGACGATAACGACGGGGAAAGTGACTGTGATGATAACGACGGGGAAAATGATGATGACGATAACGACGTGGAAAATGATGGTGACGATAACGACGTGGAAAATGATGGTGACGATAACGACTGGGAAAGTGAAGGTGACGATAAAGACGGGGAAAGTGAAGGTGACGATAAAGACGGGGAAATTGAAGGTGACGATAACGACGGGAAAGTTGAAGGTGACGATAACGAGGGGAAAGTTGAAGGTGACGATAACGAGGGGAAAGTTGAAGGTGACGATAACGAGGGGAAAGTTGAAGGTGACGATAACGAGGGGAAAGTTGAAGGTGACGATAACGACGGGAAAATTGAAGGTGACGATAACGACGGGAAAATTGAAGGTGACGATAACGACTGGAAAATTGAAGGTGACGATAACGACGGGGAAAGTGACGGTGATGATAACGACGGGAAAATTGAAGGTGACGATAACGACGGGAAAATTGAAGGTGACGATAACGACGGGAAAATTGAAGGTGACGATAAAGACGGGAAAATTGAAGGTGACGACAACGACGGGAAAATTGAAGGTGACAATAACGACTGGGAAAGTGAAGGTAACGATAACGACGTGGAAAATGATGGTGACGATAACGACGTGGAAAATGATGGTGACGATAACGACTGGGAATGTGAAGGTGACGATAAAGACGGGGAAATTGAAGGTGACGATAACGACGGGAAAATTGAAGGTGACGATAACGACGGGAAAGTTGAAGGTGACGATAACGACGGGAAAATTGAAGGTAACGATAACGACGGGAAAGTTGAAGGTGACGATAACGACGGGGAAATTGAAGGTGACGATAACGACGGGGAAAGTGACTGTGATGATAACGACGGGGAAAATGATGATGACGATAACGACGTGGAAAATGATGGTGACGATAACGACGTGGAAAATGATGGTGACGATAACGACTGGGAAAGTGAAGGTAACGATAACGACGTGGAAGATGATGGTGACGATAACGACGTGGAAAGTGATGGTGACGATAACGACTGGGAAAGTGAAGGTGACGATAACGACGGGGAAAGTGTAGGTAACGATAAAGACGTGGAAAATGAAGTTGACGATAACGACTGGGAAAGTGAAGGTAACGTTAACGACGTGGAAAATTATAGTGACGATAACGACGGGGGAAAGTGACGGTGACGATGACGGGAAAGTAACGGTGATAACGACGGGGAAAGTGACGGTGACGATAACGACGGCAAAATAACGGTGATGATAACGACGGGGAAAGTGAAGGTGACGATATCGATGGAGAAAGTGATGTTGACGATAACGACGGAGAAAGTGAAGGTGACGATAACGACGGGGAAAATGTCGTTCGTAGTAGGCTGGTACAAAACTGAAAAATCTTCCAATCCATGTATGTGATCTTGTTGGTCGATTTCGTATTCTTTGTATCTTTATAGTGAACAATTTTAGTAACATCGCTGTTCATTTAATTGCATATAAACTGCTGGTCATAAAATTGAATTGAAGAGATTGTCAAATTTTAGCGAATTTATCATATGTACGAAACGAGAACACTGTTACTGGTGCCAGGAAGAATTACTTTTGTACAGGCAAGGTGTGAGAGTGAAATGCCATTAAATGTCATTACACTAATCAGGACATTTTCAACAAGATACGACACTTACACATTATATAGGTTAATTTATGTAAATTTATACCCTTTATATTAACTATCCCCTCCCTAAATGTCATAGCCATACTTTATTGACACCTATAAATGAAAATATTTGAAAGAGATGTCGTACTGCAACAAATCACACATTTTATGCTCCGTTAGATAACTACAAGCTTCATCTCCAGTAAAAAATGTGCTATAAAATACTCACTTGCAGGAAAGCAATGGACCAAAAAGATCTAAAATATATAATTGAGTTTCAAGTTTTCACGGTTGTGAACATCAGTTCTGTGTCAATATGTTTATCAGAATCGTTGGATTTATTAACTTGTATAGTACCTACCATACTTAAAATCCAGTACCAAAGTACAAAACTATTATTTTACAGAAGTAGTATTTACAGAAAACATAAAGAGTAAAGAAAGAAAATTTGGCTAAAATATTCATAGACTGAGTTCGAATCTTGACAGGTAGATAAAAGTAGGGCTAAGCCTTAAAGTCTGTTTTCCTTTGCAGAAACTAAGGAGGCAAAAGGCTCAATTTCTTCAAAACAAAAAAGTTGCAACAGCAACAGCAGTAGTAGAAGTAGCAGCAACAATATTATTAGCAGTATCAGTAGTAGTATCGTAGTTAAAACTTCAAACAGCAAATTAATCATGAAATTGTACTTCGGATAGAAATGACAAAAATTTTGCTTGTATCCTCCTATCAAAGATAGGGTACCATAAATTTACGACATGGGATCCACAGCTTTACTTTTTTTTTAATTTTAGTTGGTTATTTTACGACGCTTTATCAACATCTTAGGTTATTTAGCGTTTGAATGAGATGAAGGTGATAATGCCGGTGAAATGAGTCCGGGGTCCAACACCGAAAGTTACCCAGGATTTGCTCATATTGGATTGAGGGAAAACGCAGGAAAAAACTCTACCAGGTAACTTGTCCCGACCGGGAATCGAACCCGAGCCACCTGGTTTCGCGGCTAGACGCGCTAACCGTTACTCCACAGGTGTGGACCACAGCTTTACTTCCCACTCAGAAAAAGTCACGCTAAGGCTTATATCACAGTTCAAAATCCATTGTCTTCGTCCAGATATCCTATCAACTCGCGAATCTGGGATCAGTAACTGCTAGAACACCAAACAAACAAGGGTTACGTTGACAATGATTACGTCCATATAAGAACAGTTTAGTTTTTCCTTGCGTGATCAACGAGAAATTAGGCGGAACTCTACAAATAATTTCCGTAAAACATTATTATGTCTTCAACATCTAATCGTTGCTTTCCTCTTCAACATCGACATCTGTTTGTCGTCTCCGTCTTAGACATCGAACATCTATCTGGTCGTATTAACAAATTAGGCCTACACCAAAATAAAAGGAATCAATCACTGCACTCACACATCTACTGGCACTTATGCCAGAAATAGTCTCATATATGTGAATATATTTTTATTATTATTTATGTAAAATGGCTGGAGAGGGCGTCCTGCGCGTATAAGACCCTAAAACGGCCTCTGGCTCAAAGCCAGAAATGTCAATAAACAACATATCTGGTCGTCGCCTCCGTCTTCGACATCAAACATCTACATCTGGTCGTCGCCCCCGACTTCGACATCCAACATCTACATCTGGTCGTCGCCTCCTTTTTCGACATCAAACATCTACATCTGGTCGTCGCCTCCTTTTTCAAAATCAAACATCTAAATCTGGTCGTCACCTCCGTCTTCCACATCAAATATCTACATCTGGTCGTCGCCTCCTTTTTCGACATCAAAAATCTACATCTGGTGGTCGTCTCCTTCTTCGACATCAAACATCTACATCTGGTCGTCGCGTCCTTCTTCGACATCAAACATCTACATCTGGTCGTCGCCTCCTTTTTCGACATCAAACATCTACATCTGGTCGTCGCCTCCTTCTTCCACATCAAATATCTACATCTGGTCGTCGCCTCCTTCTTCGACATCAAATATCTACATCTGGTCGTCGCCTCCTTCTTCGACATCAAACATCTACATCTGGTCGTCGCCTCCTTTTTCGGCATCAAATATCTATATCTGGTCGTCGCCTCCGTCTTCGACATCAAATATCTACATCTGATCGTCGCCTCCTTCTTCCACATCAAATATCTACATCTGGTCGTCGCCTCCTTCTTCCACATCAAACATCTACATCTGGCCGTCGCCTCCGTCTTCGACGTCAAACATCTACATCTGGTCGTTGCCTCCGTCTTCCACATCAAATATCTACATCTGATCGTCGCCTCCTTCTTCGACATCCAAATCTACATCTGGTCATCGCCTTCGTCTTCGACATCAAACATTTACATCTGGTCGTCGCCTCCGTCTTCGACATCCAACATCTACGTCTGGTCGTCGCCTTCGTCTTCGACATCCAACATCTACATCTGGTCGTCGCGTCCGTCTTCGACATCAAACATCTACATCTGGTCATCGCCTTCGTCTTCGACAACCAACATCTACATCTGGTCGTCGCCTCCTTTTTCGACATCAAACATCTACATCTGGTCGTCACCTCCGTCTTCCACATCAAATATCTACATCTGGTCGTCGCGTCCTTCTTCGACATCCAACATCTACATCTGGTCGTCGCCTCCGTCTTCGACATCCAACATCTACATCTGGTCGTCACCTCCGTCTTCCACATCAAATATCTACATCTGGTCGTCGCCTCCTACTTCGACATCCAACATCTACATCTGGTCGTCGCCTCCTTCTTCGACATCCAACATCTACATCTGGTCGTCGCCTCCTTTCTCGACATCAAACATCTACATCTGGTCGTCACCTCCGTCTTCCACATCAAACATCTACATCCTGGTCGTCGCCTCCTTCTTCGACATCCAACATCTACATCTGGTCATCGCCTCCGTCTTCGACATCCAACATCTACATCTAATCGTCGCCTCCTTTTTCGACATCAAACATCTACATCTGGTCATCGCCTCAGTCTTCGACGTCAAACATCTACATCTGGTCGTCGCCTTCGCCTTCGAACATCGACATCTGATTGTCGCCATTGTTTTTGACATCAAACGACATATGGTCGTCGCTTTCGTCTTCGAACATCAGCATCTGGTTGTCGCTTTTGTCTTCGACAAATAACATCGACATCTGATCGTCACCTTCCTTTTCGACATCAAACCTCGACATCTGGTCTTCGCCTTCGTCTTCGACATCGTATATCGACATTTGGCCTTGGCCTTCGTCTTCCACATCGACACCTGGTCATCACCTTCGTCTTCCACATCGACACCTGGTCATCACCTTCGTCTTCTACATCGACATCTGGTCATCGTCTTCGAATTCGACATCGACATCTGGTCATCGCATCGTCTTGGGCATCGACATCTGGTCATCGCCTCGTCTTCGACATCGACATCTGGTCATCGTCTCGTCTTCGACCTCGACATCTGGTCATCGCCTCGTCTTCGACATCGACATCTGGTCATCGCCTCGTCTTCGACTTCGACGTCTGCTTGTCTCCGTCTTAGACATCGAACATCGGATCGTAGCCTTCGTTTTCGATATTCTTCGTTGCCATCGTTACCACCACCACCACCATCATCATTATCATCGTTCCAGGACTGACTGAAAATCTTGGTTCATGCAATTCTCACTCTTGAGTACAGTAGGTTGTTAATCAGCATTATGTATCAAATTTTAGTGGATCATAGCCTATGGTTATTGAAGTGCACTATAGTACATTAAGCCTTAAAAAAGACGGATGCAATGTGCATTTCAGTGACAGCAATCTAAACCGACTACGATCGATTCGAAGTCGTAAATAATTCAGGTATTTCGGTTATGATACTGAGAACGCGTTTAGTATTGAAATTGCGTAAATGTTAACATGAGAAATTACGCGCAATTTACATTGTACTCCTCGCCTTCATAGGAGATAGGGGGAGGGGTGCAGAGCGCGCGAGGAGCCCCGCAGAAATCGTGCTGTGAACTCTGTAATCGGGGGGATGGACATGAAAGCAGTTGAATTGCCAGGGCACGCTGCAGATTGGGTTATTAGCCAGATACAGTACACACTACCTGCTCCTGTTGTCGGGGATCAATATAATCGCACACGTCCGTCTGTCTGTTTATTGCGTGACCAAGCAGATCCATCACATGACGTTGACGTCACACGGCTACTGTTAATTACAGGCTCGCAGGCTGCCTCCTCTTCTGGGTACCGCCCACATATACTGCATGTAACATTGTGTTAATGTATTTACTGCTAGGTAGGTAGAGACAACTGCATTGCTGCTCCTAAACCCACCCGCCCGCTTCTGGGTGTTTGTTATGGAAATTATACCACAATCTGGAGGGCACTGGTTCCTCTTAGTATATGGGCTTTGGTCCAAGCGTGAAGGCATACATACATGAATATTACATATGCAAACACACGAGTATTCGTGCCCGGCTAATTCAGTACAGTCCAATGAATCTCTTGGAATATCGCTTCAAGTCAGTAGAACATCGTTCAATGTCACATTGAGTGGTAATGCTGAAGAGCTAGATCCACCAGTTCAATACAATTCTCTCGCGTCCTCTTATAACATCAGTTCACATTTTATTCCTTATTAAGAAGACATTTTCTTAATTTCATTTCTTTCATTTTGATTCTCCTAGTCCGTCTTGTATTCTTAAAAAACTCGCATATCTGCATGACAAATGAAGAACCAACATGGAAGTATGTAAATAAATGAGGCAAGATGTAATGAAAGACGACGGAGACTATTATCTTTTATCAGTTATTCATATTCATATTCATATATTCATATTCTTTATTTGCCTGAAGGTACAAGAATACAAGAGGCCTCGTCAATATAATTATAGAAAAACAATGTGTCAATATTCAAAATATTAAAAGAGTAAAAAATAATAAAATTAACTAAAATACTACATCATTTTCAAAAAATTCATTCATATTATAAAAGGGATTATTTTGTAGCCATCTCTTAATCTGAAATTTAAATTGTGTTTCATTAAGTGCCTTTATATTTGTTGGTATCTTTATATATACTTAATATAATAGCTTTCAAGGAATCTACAAGATCTGGATACATAATTGATCCCACTGTGCGTTTCGAAACGGATGAGGAACAGCCAGCAGAAGTGGATAATGAAAAAAAGAATATCTACAATCCTACCATTCCCTATTACCTCAAAAAATACCAGCTAAAAGAGCTTGAAGTAATCGGACTTCTGGTTGGAGCAAGAGGTACCGCTACTCTCTTCATTAAAGATGTGTTTAAGAGGCTTGGAATACGTACATCTATTATTCCGATTGTAACCTTAGCTGCATTGAAAGGATCAATTGCTCTCCTGAAGTATCACCTATATTCGAAATCAAACTAAGTTCAGTAGCATTCTTTACTTTTTTGTAACACCTTTCTAAAGATAGGTATATTTCTACTAATCTAAAAAAAAAAATTATTTGCAGCTATGTACTTGTAAGAATTTCATTGTTAAAACAAAATTAATGGTTTTTCGTGAACTTGTACAAATTTCTATGGTTAAGTACTCTTTGTCCCTTGTGGCAGCTCACGAATGGTGAGAAGATATGTAAATTTACATAGCTTGATTGTGTTTTTTGCAACCTGATATGTGGTACATTTAATTGATCATTATTTCTGGTTTCATAGCGATGCAGATTTACTATACTTGTATAATTAGTAATGTTCTTGTTTACATACATTAAAAGTTCAAAAATATATAGATTGTAGACTGTCATAATCTTTTCGTTTTTGAAAAGATATCTACGTGATAGTCTGGGTGGTGACATTGTTATAATACGAACTGCCTTTTTCTGCAGTAACAGAATGTTTGGAAACTCAGAACTATTTCCATATAAGAGTAATCCATATCTAATAACACTTTCAAATAGTGCATAGTAAACTTGTTTTAAATAATGTTTGGGTATCTTGTACATGATACTTCTCAAGAGATAAATTACTCTAGAAATTCTTTTACATACATAACTGACATGGCTGTTCCACCTTAGTTTAGGATCCAAATACATACCCAGCATCTTTACAGGTTCATTTATCACATTATTTTGGGTTTGTTTCAAACTTAGAGTTAACACATGAGTTTTTTCATCATTAACAATAAATCTATTAATTGAAAACCACTTTCTTATTTCAGCAAATAGAGCTTGCTTCATGAAATCTAACTCAGCAGTATTGTTGGATTGCTGGAGCAATCACTAAAAGAGAGAATATCATCGAAATGATAGCCGTCCAAATCTTCGATTTAAAATATCGGCATCCTAATCAATTCAAATGAACAAAAAAGAAAATGTAAATTAATGTTAAAAAAATACATAATGAAATTTAAAAAAGAATATTCTGCGACAAGATGTGGTTTCTATCAAAACGATAAAAAATTATTGAAAATAAATAATATACATTGAAAATTATACAGATGAATAGAGATGGTGATTGATGATGTTCAGTGAAGATTTTAAAATGGTTGATACAATTGTCTGAAGAGTCTTATCAGGAATCTTTAATTGTCTGAGGATCTCCAATGTAAATTTGGGAATTGTTCCTCGCGCACCAAACATATCTCCAATGACATTCCAATCTTGAATATTATA
Source organism: Periplaneta americana (assembly GCF_040183065.1). NCBI lineage: Eukaryota > Metazoa > Arthropoda > Insecta > Blattodea > Blattidae > Periplaneta > Periplaneta americana. Next base: position 23,119,199 of record NC_091119.1, read on the forward strand.
TTTATGTCTGAGATCATCACAGCATGGAAGATAAATAGCGCGCTTCTCTTCATGTACCTGCTTTGGTTGATCTTCATTAATTTCGAACCTTACAGTGGGGTCAAGAATGAGACCAGTTTTTTTTTTATCTCGGTCAATTATTATGATGTCAGCACGCCGTGTAGATCCTTCCGTAGAAAGACATTGAACTTCCTCATATACTTCGTATTCACCATGTTCCCTTAATCTGTTAGCAATTATTGAGCGGACTGTGTTATGTCTGTCAATTCGCAGTAATTGGCCCTGAGGGCAGAAACCTAGCACGTGGGGTAACGTTTCAAGCTCATTGCATCTCCTGCAATGGGTATTGCTAACTGGATATTATTAACTGATTGAAACTTAAATACGTTACTCATTTTTGTCCCACCAAAATTGAACACAAGTTTGCAAGCTGTCCTATCAGAATAGCACTAGTTTATAACACACAAGAATAGAACAAATTTATACTTTCAGCCAGTGAAGTAACACAATTTTACACTTCTGATCCACCAGAATTTCACAAGTTTACATTTATGACCTAACGGAATAGAGTAAGTTCACCTATCTGATCTATCAGAACAGAACAACTTTGCATTTTGACACACCAGAACATCACATTTTTACATTTTTTACCCACCAGAACAAAACAACTTTACATTTTTGACCCACCAGGGGCCTGTTTCTCAAAAATACTAGTTTAGTAGTTCACCAATTACTAGTTACCAGAGTATATTTCACCAGCTCTAGTAGATTCTGTTTCTCAAACTATTTCACCAGTCTATTAACTTGTGACAATTTTAACTAGTCACATGATCTCTTTCACTAGTCAGCTGATTGAGTTCATTTGTTTATACCCATTGGTAGGTATTGTTATTTGAGGTTAGGAGGCTAAGTTGTTTGTGTTTTGGTTCTTACATCTCTCTTCTCTTGAAATTCCATCAATTGAAAGCAAATTAACTATACTCAATATGATTAATGACTCAAAGGATATATCATTCGGTGCGTTTTCAAGCATAATAACAAAAATGATAAAGTAAACGACTGGACAAAAAAATTTGTAATAAGTGAGGCTATGGAACTGATACTTCAGAACAAAGATTATGCATACGTTAGGGACACTTATTGGCCCAACATTAAGAAAGCAACTTTGACGAGTACCAATTCAAGTTCACAGTATCATAATATGAACACATTATGTAGCAAGTGATTCTACTGGCGACATGGATGCCACTTATGACTTGAAAAAATCGCTATTTTTTTTTTTTTTTCAGTTTTACGTTTGATATATTCATAAATTAGTGTCGTTTTGTATTTAATTTGTAGGCTAAAGTTGACAATGTCAGAAGAACTGGCAGTGGAGGAGGAAAGCCAGCAAAAATTACTGCAGTTGATGAATTGGTATTAGATTATTAGGAAAAAAATCTGCATGTGTTGCTGGTCTAGGGCAGAAAAACCAGATGGCATTGGAAAATAATCAACATCCCGATTTGTAGAGCAATTTGTATTTGAAACTTTGCTGATAATGCATGACTTCTATCTGTTTGTCTTGTTATGGCAGGTCCCACTATATTTAACAACTCTCCAAGCTTTTCAGCATTATATTTAAACAATGCTCCCGTAAAGGAATAATAATTGTTCTTTCTCGATATAGCTTTAGCTCTTCTCACAACAACTTCTTTACTACTTCAATCGAAATCACTAAACCACATTTATTAAAAAAATAACTACAATATTTTGTTTTGATTATCTGAGAAAGATTGCCACTGGTAACTGATAATATAGAAATCACCAGTCTTTAGAGTCTTGCAGGAATATTCCTGTTAAATACTAGTATAATCAACTAGATTAGCATTTTGAGAAATAGAATCACTTTTGAACTGGTGAAATCGACCAATATTACTAGTCTGTGAACTGGTAACTACTACTTTACCCTTGTAGTTTCTAGAAACACAGACTTGTAAAATAAACTAATATTACTACTGTACAGACTAGTATTACTAGTCCGTGATTTTTGAGAAACAGGCCCCAGAACGTAATTTACATTTTCGATCCACTAGAACACCACAACTTTACATTCTTGACACACCAGCACACCACAACTTTACACTTTCGACCCACTATAACAGTATAAGTTAACAGTTTCTCCCCCCCCCCCCAACACAGTAGAACAAGTTCACGCTTTGTTCAATCTGAAGAACACGAGTCTAGTCTGCATTTTTGTCGACCATAATGTCACAAGTTTACACTGTCTCAAAATAATACAAGTCTTAATTTTAGCTTACTACATAGAAAATCACAAATTTATATATATTTTAATCATTTTGAGTTAAGTCACCAGAATAACAGAAATTAACATTCTGTATCAAAAATTTTTTCCAAGTTAACACTTTGGTGTAACCACAATAACAAAAGTTGAACACTTTAGTGTAACCATAATATCAAACGTTGACACTTTGGTGTAACCACAATATCAAAAGTTGACACTTTGGTGTAACCACAACCACAATAACAAAAGTTGAACACTTTGGTGTAACCATAATATCAAAAGTTGACACTTTGGTGTAACTACAATATCAGAAGTTGACACTTTGGTGTAACCACAATATCAGAAGTTGACACTTTGGTGTAACCACAATATCAAAAGTTGACACTTTGGTGTAACCACAATATCAATAGTTGACACTTTGGTGTAACCACAATATCAAAAGTTGACACTTTGGTGTAACCACAATATCAAAAGTTGACACTTTGGTGTAACCACAACCACAATAACAAAAGTTGAACACTTTGGTGTAACCATAATATCAAAAGTTGACACTTTGGTGTAACTACAATATCAGAAGTTGACACTTTGGTGTAACCATAATATCAAAAGTTGACACTTTGGTGTAACCACAATATCAAAAGTTGACACTTTGGTGTAACCACAATATCAAAAGTTGACACTTTGGTGTAACCACAATATCAAAAGTTGACACTTTGGTGTAACCATAATATCAAAAGTTGACACTTTGGTGTAACTACAATATCAGAAGTTGACACTTTGGTGTAACCATAATATCAAAAGTTGACACTTTGGTGTAACTACAATATCAGAAGTTGACACTTTGGTGTAACCATAATATCAAAAGTTGACACTTTGGTGTAACCACAATATCAAACGTTGGCACTTTGATGTAACCATAATGTCAAACGTTGACACTTTGATGTAATCATAATGTCGAAAGTTGACACTTTGATGTAATCATAATGTCGAAAGTTGACACTTTGATGTAACCATAATGTCAAACGTCGACATTTTGATGTAACCATAATATCAAAAGTTGACACTTTGGTGTAACTAGAATATAAAAAATTAACACTTGTGCAACCAGAGTATCTAAAGTTAACGCTTAGGTGTAATCATAATATCAAACCTATAACCACAATATCGGTATAACAAAAATAGAAGTGAACACTTTGTGTAATCAGAATAAGAAAATTTTACAATATTAGTGTAAGGAGAATAGAAGAACTTCGCCTATATTTTTACCCACCACGATAGCATAAACTTACATTTAATCCTATTAGAAAAAAATAAATTTACACTAGATCCAAATCGTAATGAAATGGCATAAAATTATATAACTTACCATATTCACCCAAATATGAATGTTTAGACTAATGTAGGCCTCCTCTCCAAAATTTGGAATTTATAAATTTTATCTTTACACTGATCTTGTCCCACTGTTCTTGTCTCTTATAGGCCTATTAATATTATATCTGAACTGCGACCGAACACGAGCGCTCGGTCTCAAATTTTGTTAATACTACTGTATCTCCTGTTTTATATTGTTTGTGTTATTTTATTTCTATTTCTCTTGTTTGTTTGTAATTATGTTCTTTTTTCTGTATATTTAAATTTAAATAAATAAATAAATAAATAAATTTAAATAAATAAATAAATTTAAATAAATAAATAAATAAACAAACAAACAAAATTAAGTGCTTATTTTTTGTTCCACCAAAATATAATTATTTTTGTTTCAACACAAAGATTTAATGTTACGATAAAATAATTAATTTCATAGTTTTGATAGGAAGCAAGTTTCTATATACGAGGGGGATCCAGGAAATAACGACCGTTTTGTTGTAATAATTAAAAAAATATATATTTATTTGAAAAAACAAAGTCTGTTACATAACTGAAGCTTCCTTTACTTCTCTACATAATCACCATCTACATTTAAACATTTGTCGTATCTGTTCACTAGCTTTAGAATTCCCGTGTTATACTCCTCTGCCGCCAGTTCATTAAGCCAGGTGTTCACAGTCTTCTTGAACTCTTCATCACTTCCAAAACGCGTACCACCCAGAAAGTCTTTCAGCTTAGTGAAAAGGTGAAAATCGCTAGGAGCAAGGTCTGGACTATAGGGCGGATGATCAAAGATTTCCCAACCGAATTGATCCAGCAATTCTCGAGTTGAAGGAGCAGTGTGCAGGCGGGCTTTGTCGTGAAGAAGCACAACTCTTCTCGAAAGCATTCCTCGCCTCTTGTTTTGGATGGCTCGCCGTAGTTTTCGTAAAGACTCACAATAACGATTTGCATTGATCGTAGTGCTTTTAGGCATGAAATCCAGCAAAAGAACACCTTTGCGATCCCAAAAGACAGTAGCCATGACTTTTTGTGTTGAGAGAGTCTGTTTGAATTTTCTCGGTTTCTTGGGTGGTGAGGGATGATGCCACTGACGTGATTGGCGCTTGGTCTCTGGGGTGTTGTGCGACACCCAGGTCTCATCACCAGTCACAATTTGATCAAGAAAGGCGTCTCCATCTGTGTGATACCGCATCAAGAATGTCAATGCTGAGGCCATTCTCTGAGTTTTGTGTTGGTCACTCAGTTGCCGTGAAACCCATCGTGCACAGATTTTGTGGTAGCCAAGATGTTGCGACACAATTTCACCAAGCAAAGAACGAGAAATGTCAGGAAAGGCAATATGCAATTCGTCGAGTGATGTGCGCCTGTCTTGCAAGATTCTGTCGTTCACTTTAGTCTTCAGGTCTTCTGTGATGAGTGATGGGCGTCCGGGTCGAGTTTCATCGTGGACATTTGTTCGCCCATTGTTGAACATTTCGCACCATTTTCTCACATTTCTTTCATTAATTACAGTATCACCATACACTTCTTTCAATTGCCGGTAAATTTCTGCAGGTTTCAAATGTCGGGCATTCAAAAATCGAATCACACTCCTCACCTCACAGTCGGCGGGATTATCAATACGTCGTTCATTTTGAAGTAACACAAAATGCACAATGGCGACTTGTTGCAACCAGTACTCACAACATTATGAGAACACATGTTAAGGAAGCCAGTTGACCTTCAAACAAGGAAGGGGAGTCAGCTGCGCGGCGGGTATGCGCGAACGGTCGTTATTTCCTGGATCCCCCTCGTATATATAGGCTACACCTGCATTAAATATACCTTTATAACTAGTCTAATATTAATATTAGGGCTATATCGACAACAGTAATTTATCAATCGATATAGAAAGCAGGAAACTCTTTCTTGCGATGTGTGATGTATTATCGTCACCGTCTTAGGGAAATGACATTTACAGGCAGTTAACATAAAGCTAATATACCAGACTAATGGATCAGAATGTTCACAGCGTATTTCTGCTACTAATAACAAGATAAGTGTGTAGTTATAAGGTAATCTTTTTGTGTCGTTACATTAAGAGCTAGGAAGTAAAATATGATATGATATTCTAGATTTATTTTAAAGGAAACCATACAACAAAATTCAATCCTGAGATTTTTCGCACCAAAATGAAACAATTACTTAAGTTAATAACACAATAAAACATGAATTACAATTGAATATGTAATCATTTGACAAGAAATTTATTTTACAAGAAAATAAGAGGTCACATTCATTTGTTTTACACGTTTCATATAACAGGATTAACAGGCGTTATTATAACAATACGTGACCGACTCTATTACCCTTACTCTTTATGTTGTTGTTTCGTGTAAGCTGGCGCCACTTTCATATTGTTAATTGCCCGGGGAAATAACCAGTGCCTCATTCATTGTAAGAGACGTCAAGAATATTGTTTCACAGCCATCAGAACTTTGTCAGCAATCGGTATTTATGGGCAATTAGTAGACGCGGTTATGGTTGTATTATTAGTGAAAATAAAAAGCAAACTGTTATGTTCCTCAGTTTGTTAAAAAAAACTTGTCGCAATAAACATTTATGTCATGAAAAGAAAAAAAGGCATTGTGCCATTTTATTGTAACTTCAGCTAAAAAGGTCAATATTTCACACATACACATTTTTCATCAGTGCTCGTACTTTAGCATGGATCATTACTGGAATGTTTTAATGAATAAGAAAGTAGCTTAAATAAATTATATAAACAAGAATGTAATTAAATAAGACTATAAATAATTCCCCGATTAAAAAAACACCCGGTAACCTAAGAACTCCTGCTGTTTCAATACTCAGAAATTGTTAATGTTATATGCAGCCAGCCACTGGGACCCACAATGCAGAGGAAATTATCGACTTTCTCAAAGAATTTTATAGTGACGAATACAACACCTTTGCTATGTCTCACGACCTCAGATCTTAAATTCTTTTGTGTTTAACTGGCACACTCGAATGGGTGAATTGAGTGCGCATTTTATTTGAAGTTGTAATTTAAAATTTCGTAAAAATGTCCATAATAAAAGTTAATTTCAAAGAAAATGCGCCATCTTTCCTTCTACAGAGTGATTTATATAGAACTAACACATTCTACCGAATTTTGCACACCTCTACTCCCTCTTACTTATGTGTCCGATTCCACAGTCTTTTTCGGTATCATAACTTAAATACTCTGTCACAATATGATAACACGCTAGAAATACCACTGCACACATCATCTCTTTATTCTTCATCTTTCACTGTTGCTACTTCTCGTCACTGGAATTCTCTGCCGCCTGAAGTCAAGGGCTGCCGAACTTTGATTTCCTTTAAATGTCAATTAGAAAAATATCTTATGATGAGTTGCCAGACCTAACGTGTTGCAAATGTGTTCCACTGTATTTTTTTTTTTTGTTTCTTATTTTTATTATCTAAATCGTGTTTATTTATCACTTAATGCCAATATGTATCCCACTGTGTTGTTGTTTTTTTATTATTAATCTGTTTTTGTGTACATTTTATTCAATTGTCGGTTTCTGGTTTAATTATGTAAATCCTACTTAATTGTAATCTAATACTAATATGTATATAATAATTGTTTATTTTTATTTTTACTGTGTATATTTTTCTTTTTTTTATTGAATTATTGGCTTCTGTTTTTATGGGATTCGTATTTGATTCTAACAAATTAATATGTATTTCACTATGTTTATTTTTATTTTATGAGGTAAATTTTATATAACAACCTCTTTTGATCTCATTATGCATCAGTATGTAATTACTTAATTCTGATCCAGTTTTATGTTCAACTGTGTAAGCAAGTTTTAATCCTGGTTGAGTGTAAGAGAAGGCCTTACGGCCTTAACTCTGCCAGGTTAATTAAAGCCATTATTATTATTATTATTATTATTATTATTATTATTATTATTATTATTATTATTATTTTCTTTCTTTATTTCAAAACGAATGATGCTAGCCACAATTTGTTATACCTCAAATGTAGAGTATCTTTTGGAGATTACTAACCTCTATAGCAAATGTTGAAAATTCTTTATTTATTCGGCTGGAAATGTATTAATGGCCAGTTTTTAAAGTCAAATTAAGCAGGAGTTTTGATTCTCTTTCACGCGATGCGCAGATGTTTAATTACCATTACACCACCATCTCACTCAGCCACTAACCATAACTTTTGATAAAGCATCGTTAAGGGGAGAGGATGGTATTTTTTAAAACTTTTTTCTTATTTGGTGTAAAATATTAATTTTTTGTATGTAGAGAGCTCATAGCTGTGGCAACTCAACCAAATAAAATTATTTTGAAAAAAAGAAATTATTTGGGGGCCCAAATTTGAAAAAAATATACCCAATGCAGGATTGTACTAAAACCGATATATCTAAACCGTTTTTAAAGATAGATTCAAACGGTTTTTTTGCAATGTATTTGCAAAAGCATGTTCTACAAACTGTCTGTAACAGAATTTTGATATTAGTCCCTACGTTTGTAAAATAAACAATTAAAATTTAATAACAATTTTCTGATTTTTTTTCTCTTATTGTCTAAAAAGATTTTTTTTAAACATACTCATTTTTAACCAAAAATACCACCCTCTCCCTTTAAATAAATAAATTATAGAGAAAAGAAACACTCCTTATTTTCACGATACATTAGACGAAAATTGTTTGTAATAATACATAAAATAGAGTCAAATAACCCACTTTAAACGCGTATGTGTTTTTAAGCATATGGGCTATTCCATATGAAATCGATCAGTAAAAAACCTCGCATTTTTTATACTCTAATTTTTTCCCTACTTATACAAGGTGCTGGGGGGAGTGTATTTTCGAAAATATACTATCGAAAGTCAAACGGTTTTCGTATTATTGAGCGGCAAATTTAGCGTATTTTATAAAAACAAGCCTCTTTCAGCGCTCAGAACCCTGGAACCATTTACTGCAGAACATTAAACGAGAGCTTATTTTGAAGCTGACATTTGGTAGGTTATGTTAAGAAGTAATCCTTATTTTTATTGTACACACAGAGACAGATAATCTGATTTTACTTGCTTATTGGACTCTCACTTTGAGAGAGGAACATAGGTTAACGGTGTTTGAGAATAAGGTGCTTAGGAAAATATTTGGGGCTAAGAGGGATGAAGTTACAGGAGAATGGAGAAAGTTACACAACACAGAACTGCACGCATTGTATTTTTCACCTGACATAATTAGGAACATTAAATCCAGACGTTTGAGATGGGCAGGGCATGTAGCACGTATGGGCGAATCCAGAAATGCATATAGAGTGTTAGTTGGGAGGCCGGAGGGAAAAAGACCTTATGGAGGCCGAGACGTAAATGGGAAGATAATATTAAAATGGATTTGAGGGAGGTGGGATATGATGGTAGAGACTGGATTAATCTTGCTCAGGATAGGGACCGATGGCGGGCTTATGTGAGGGCGGCAATGAACCTCCAGGTTCCTTAAAAGCCAGTAAGTAAGTAAGTAAGTAAGTAAGTATAGGCTCTTTGGCCATTTGTAAAAATGTAAAAAAAAAAATATTGAGAAAAAACCTTGCATTATTAAGAGGGATTCGACATTGTTTGCTTAGTGGTTCGACAATAAGTTTCGAGGGTATTAAATAGATTATTTTCACATGCCTAGACTTGAAGGGCGCACTGTCCAAGAGCTGAAGATAAGCGAACGTTAGGAGTCATTTTACTCCTGTGTTTATGAAAACCTGTGATAAAGCTAGCACAGCCATGACTGCTAAACGACACATCACGTGTTTGTCTCCTGGCCTTGCTTATCTCGGCTAAGCTCCCGTCTCACAGCCAGCTGGTTAGTTCACGCGCGTACTATTTATTTTATTTATTTGATATTTTCAATACTTTCTCATCAACATACCATCAGTAAAAAAATATGTATTTGTACTTTCAATGCGGAATCTAACTATAGGCTATATTTTTAAAATATTTTTTCCTAGCCAAAGGCATCTTAATGGGGAAAAAACTAAATTTCTCTATTTCAATAAAAAGTAAGAAAATCTGTTTATATGTCAATATAAACTTTAATTTCTCAGCATCAAAATAAACCATGATTTTGATCATTGCGTGAAAGGGTTTCGGAGCTACAACAGTTTAAGGTTGCTAATTTTATGAAAATACGATAAATTAAAATATTTTTAATTTAAACACTATGAAGTTCTGATGCCTCAAACTTTGCACAAAGCATTGTATCACAGTTCTCTAAGTACAAAAAAAAAAGTTTCATTGTATTTAGAAATTGTAAGGTCAATTTTTTCTATATTACGGTCGATTTGAGATGGAATAGCTCATATGCCTTATATTAAGAGAGATTGTAGGGTAATTTATGTAAATGTAGGCCTAATATGGAGGGCACGATCATGCACACAAGCTGTTCTTCGTATTCCGCTTAAAAGTATAAGACATTCAGAACAGGCAGGCAGCTCATATCCGTGCAGGCGATAATGATTGCATGACGGTACGATGACACCAATTGCATTCACAATGGTGGCCACAAAACAATTTCACCTCCGGTAGAGAGTAAACCGTCATTTCGTCGACATATGTACAAACATAAAATGTAAAATGGAGGTAATCTCTTTTATGTGCTAGGCGAGTAGAATTTAATACCCGTTGCTGTTAGCAGTAAACAATTTAAGCTTTCACACTGCCAATTGTATGAAAGCAGCAACACTATGGAATTGCAATTAGTGTAAAAAAGTATTACCCTCATAGATTCACAAGCTGCAGGATCATGACTGTCCAACACTCTCAGAGTACGTCAGGTTATTATACACCATCATAGGCAATATTAATTATTGTGTGGCGCAGATGACTTCAAGCAACGTTAAACGTTAAGATATTTGTAGCAGAGATGAACAAATCTAACTGCCGCTCTCGCTCGCTGTTGTCTTTCGAGTCTCGTCTCGCTCATCATTCTCGAAATAGCATTTGGTCGGCGTGGAAAGATTTCGGAACTTTGAATAACATACATCATTGAAATAAATAACATTATAACGGTCTTACTAATAAAAACTCTTAACAGTCTTACTAATAAACCGTGTATAGTTTTTATACGAGACTTATGCAGCGTTGAGACAGAAAACGTTACTAATAAACCGTGCATAAGCGATGGATGTATAAACAATCTGTAACTATACAATGGGAATTTCTTTGCAGTAGTTATATATACGAAACCCCTTGTTTAAGCGTTGTATATAGAGAAAAAATGGCCGCCCCTCTAACAGCTGTTCGTATCGACTGTCATTTTATGATGATGGTTGCCTTGTAACCACAGAAGAACAAACCAAAGAGCACAGAATAATTTTAGAATAATATTGCTGTAACTTATACCCTTTGACCAAAATATAGCTGTGGTAATCGATCAGAGCCAGTTGTACTATCGATTCTTAACACGGCACACTAGAGCGCTCTACCGGATGCAATAGAGAACCTCAGATATTCTATTACCTTTCGTAACGAAGTAATGACGAAACTATGACGTAGTTGTGTAACAGTTATACACGATGTATGTAGTGATTATTAGTAAGGAATTTACACACGACTTATAAACGAGCTATTCATTGTATAAGTAAAAGAGGGTTAAACGTCTGTATACAGAGTTTTTATTAGTAAGACCGTATATATAGACGTTTAACTGTCTTATACTTATACAATGAGTAGCTCGTTTATAAGTCGTGTGTAAATTCCTTACTGATAATCACTACATACGTCGTGTATAACAATATAACTGTTACACAGCTACGTCATAGTTTCGTCATTACTTCGTTACGAAAGTTAATAGAATATCTGAGGTTCTCTATTGCATTCGATAGAGCGCTCTAGTGTGGCGTGTTAAGTATCGATAGTACAACTGGCTCTAATCGATTACCACAGCTATATTTTGGTCAAAGGGTATAAGTTACAGCAATATTATTCTAAAATTATTCTGTGCTCTTTGGTTTGTTCTTCTGTGGTTACTAGGCAACCATCATCGTAAAATGACAGTCGATACCTGGTCGATACGAACAGCTGTTAGAGGGCGGCCATTTTTTCTCTATATACAACGCTTAAACAAGAGGTTTCGTGTATATAACTACTGCAAAGCAATTCCCATTGTATAGTTACAGACTGTTTATACATCCAACGCTTATGCATGGTTTATTAGTAAAGTGTTCTGTCTCAGCGCTGCATAAGTCTCGTATAAAAACTATACACGATTTATTAGTAAGACTGTAAACGTTTAAATGAGACAAAAAGACAAAACAAAACAGTATCTTAGTTATCAAAATGTTCTGGTTCTATTATATGATATTACCTATGGTTATATAAATAGAAAAAAAAATTGCATTTCTAAGAAACATAAAACATAACGTTAATATATTTTTACTTGAGATTGCACACTTGATCTCAAACATTGAAAAGAAAATACCTAGCGTTTTAATAAGGGTCTAGTAATTAAATAAAGATTGGGGAACGGATTATTATACACTAAAAGGTAGAGGTGATGTTTCAAATAGGCTACTTGATTGTTTATACATATATAACAGTTGCCAAAGTAGATGAAAGTTCACAGTCAGGTATAAACAACTGTCGCGATTTAAGACTGCTTGATGTTCGGGAGTTCGGGAGTGATCAATCACTCACAAGCAGTCTTTACGTCAACGACGAGACATATACAACATTGTCGTGCGGGTTTCCGGCTTTACGGGCGCTGTTAGTCTTGCTTTCTCGATCGTTGTTCATCTCTAGTTTGTAGGGTTGTGAATAGGTTTGAATTTACTACAAGATACAGTCCCTGACTTTCTGAGGTAAATCGTTACACTTAACAGTATATAGGATTTTAAAAATAATAACATAATTGCAATTAAATTGAATGTGGAAATTTTGGACAAAAAGAACAGACACATTAAAGCGTGTATATAGAAAGGAATCAAGCATGACAATGACTTGATAAACGGTATTCTTCACACAAATATTGTGTTAACACAGGTTTTTTATTGCTCTTCTACTTGGCTCTTTGCTTAAATTGCTTTGTTCCTTGATGATTTTTTCCTCCAGTATTTATTACAGTTGTAATTTCCTAAATTGTTGTTTATATAGTTTCTGCCACTAAAGATCCCTGTGCTCTAGGCAAAGGGACGGAGTTGATAATACCTGTTAAATATAGAAAAATAAAAACATGAAAACTATTTGACTTGTAGCTAGTATAGTATGATAGTTTTTACATCTTTGTAAACCAGTAGGCCTACCCTTTCAAAATAAAATAAAATTTAAGCAGGAAAATTATATTTGCATTTATTGAGGGGGAAGACAGGTGAAATTTTGGTCATTTTTAGTCAAAAATCGCATTTTCGTTTTCTTCTGAAAAATGAATCAGCAATTTCATATTTATACAGAATGATTCCCGAGGATTTACGTCCCTTACGCAGCTTATTTCCGAAGACATTCTGAGCAAAAAAAGTCATACAAACATTTGTCCTAATCTCAATATTTTCAGAGTTACACTAATTTGAAGTTGTTAGTAAAATACATTTTTCTTTAGTTTTAGGGGTAAAAAATATTAACAAAGAGAATGAACTATTCAAAAGTGTCATTTCTTTAAATGGCTAGTGTTCTGAAGCTAAAAATGTGTTGTTAATTGCTTTGTACAGATTTTGTTTTTCAGTGTTTAACTAAAAATGAAATCATTCTTGTGCACTTATCACAAAAATTGTTAGAAATCATACGATTTTATGAACTTGATTCTTTACAGTTTAATTATGCATCCTAATCTACTCAGTCTTAAAGAATTAACGAGAATGGCGTGATTTGTAACAGTGTTGTGATAAATGCGTAACAAAATGCGATTTTGTACTTAAAAATTGTACGAAACAATCATGAATTCACAACACATTTCTAGCGCCAGAACACTAGCTAATTAAAGAAATGATACTCCTGAATAGTTCATTCTTTATCTGTAATATTCTTTTACCCTTAAAACTCAAGAATAATGGCATTTTACAAACAACTTCAAATTAGTGCAACTCTGAAAATATTGAGATCAGGACAAATGTTTATATGACTTTTTTTGCTCAGAATGTCTTCGGAAATAAGCTCCGTAAGGGACGGTAAATCCTCGTGAATCACCCTGTATGTTGAATAAGCTTCAATGCTCTGCGACGCTCAAAAGCATAAAAGTTACGCATTACAAAAATGGATGCACCCTTGAACTTCAATTCCTTGCTAAGTTTACAAGCCGTTTCCTCACACTTTTCTTTCAGCACATTTCGTTAGGTTCGATGTGTAAAACCTTTTACAATTTCGATGCTAGAAACATCAAATTTTTATTGCATGTTCTATATACTAAGGTTAACAAAATAGCGCATGGGTTTCCATGATTAAATGAGTACATTTTGAAATAAAAAATGAAATATTTATGGTGACAATGGAAAGTTTTTATTTGAAGGTATGCAGTGGCTATAAAAATTGTTCCTACTTTTGTATTAGAACTAAGATGTTTTTCTATATATTATGTCACTGGCCTTTCAATAAAAAAATTTCAGGCATTTTACTGAAAATTTTAGCGACCCATTTCATTTTGAATTATGCAAATTTTTCAAAATATATGTGTTAGTAACTCATAAACTAATTTACTCACAGAAATGAAACTTCATCACATCATTATCTATAACACTAAGGTTATTTGTACAGTGGAAGCCCTTAAGTTCGACAGAAAACAAGTTCGACATTCTATAGTTCGACTTCTTACGTAGGAGAATTAGACACGTCCCTATACGGGCACTAAGAAAAGAGTTTGCCATTTGAATGGAAATTGGTTCTGTGTCTTGTAGTGATACTTTTGTTAAAGGAAAACAGAATATTTTATTGATTAGGACATCCATATTCAATCACTAATTTTAAATTAATGGACTCTTCTTTTTCTATTTGAGAATTGTGCCGTTTGTGAGACGGAACTGTCGAAACCCACTGTGGTACTAGAAGCGCATACACAAGTCTCGGGGCGGGCAGGAAATGCAAGTACAGTACTGTATTCGTTGATGGATAACCAGTAAGAATTTGTATTAATTTCACCTGCCACACCCACTACCCTTATTGGACCTAAATTTCAATTCTGTTCAGTCAAACTTCGGAGAGTCCACTGTACATAAAATCAAGGACGTAGCTTGAAAAATGTAGAAACTAGAAATTTCACCCATCATCCCCCTTAAATTGTCCAGCGCCGTCGTCGTCTAAGGCATCCTGTCTAGACTCACGTTACGGAATGCGTGCTGGTTCGAGTCCTCATTGAGGAAGAAATTTTCTCATTAAATTTCGGCCAGTGTATGGGACCGGTGCCCACCCAGCATCGTGATGCACCTGGAAAGCTACGATATGGAGCGGAATTTGATTGCGAAAGCCAGCTATAACGGCTGGGGGGATTATTGTGTTAACCACACGATACCTCCATTCTGGTTGGATGGATGATCGTCCACCTCTGCTTCGGCATGTGGACATGAGACCAGCAGCCGGCTGGTCTGGACCCTTCATGGGCTATAGCGTCACGGATTGTGTATTTATTATTAGGCCTATTATCCCTCTTAAATTATAATACGAATATTTATTTTCAGTCAATGACTTTACTCTTAATATATGTAAGGTGCAAGTCCTTGCATTACATGATTTAATATTGTATGAACGTTTTCGTCGGTTTCATACCAACATCATTAGATACAACATTCTATATAGCAATATCATCATTAACAGGTACATATGTCTCTACAAACCAAAATACAATATATATATTAATAAGCATACAATATGATAAAAACATGATAAAAAGCAACATAATTAGGACATAAATGTGTCTTTCTTGTGTGACTACATCCTACTATCAAATGATTAAAAGCAGACGTGTGATTACAATACTTGTACCAATATGTTTGAAGGTCTTCACTGATAAAATAATAAAAAAATAAAATGAAATCTGTATACTATATTGTGTGAAGAGATACATTACAGTAATTGAACTATGTTAACTGCACGTCTTCTCACCTTCGAATGTAGCCTATGTACGTCATAATATAGACTGAGGTTGTACCTTGAGTCTAATTATTCAAAGTTGTTATGGATATCATTTGTATCCGACGATATATTTCAATATTGTAATCACATGTGTGTTTTAATCATTTGACAGTAGGGTGTAGTCACACAAGAAAGACACATTTATATCCTAATGATGTTTGTTTTTATCATGTTTTTATCGTATTGTATGCTTATTAATATATATTGTATTTTGGTTTGTAAAGACATATGTACCTGTTAGTGATGATATTGCTATACAGAATGTTGTATCTGATGATGTTGGTATGAAACCGAGGAAAACATTCACACAATATTAAATCATGTAATGTAAGGACTTGCACCTTACATATATTAATAGTAAAGTCATTGACTGAAAATAAATATTCGTATTATATAATATCATAGACTTTTCTGAAAATTAATCACAATGAATTGCATCTTAAATTAATTACACCCAAAAGGTTCAGTCTATTTGACAAACCATCTTAACTGTTGTAGACAACGCAAATGGAGGAATGATAAGGCAATAAGTACAGGCCAAAACAGTTGGAGAAAATCTGTTCCATAGCGGATCTACGGCTTCCCTCGAGTCATCCGTTTCTTTCCAGCAGGAAGGTGGCCACGAAGCGATGATTATTTACAGAGAGAGACTCATTAAAAGACGAGTCAGTCCCGTAGCTGTGCGACTTGGGTTTCCTCGACTTGTGACGACGAAGAATTTGTAGTGAAATATGGGTTAAAGAGCGAGTGGTGGGAGAAAACCAGTAGCTGGGGGTGGAGGAGGACGGGTGATAAGGTAGGCCATGATGGAGAACAAGCATAGTCCTCAGACGACAGGAGGAAGATGACTCTGCGCAGATAGTGTTACATAGTCCAGTCTCCTCCATTCCACGTGCTGATATAAACAATGAAGATATACCACCACAAACACTCGAGGATCATCTGAAAGCAACTCCTCTTTTGAATATGATCTAACGAATATTTTTTTAAGTAGTAGTGTAGTTTTTAAGAATAAAGTCCTTTAACCCTCGAGAATGCGCTATAAACGTAATATTTTCTTGATCATCTTTCCACATATTTCCCTTCTTTCATCATTTGCATTATTATTACAACAACATTTTCTTCTTCTCTGTCGATCATATTCACAAGTTCATCACTGTGCAGTAACTGTTAGCTCGCTGATTGTGAAACGAGCGAGTCCGGATTCAAATCCTAGTTGAGGAAAGTTACCTGGTTGGAATTTTTCCGAGGTTTTCCCGCGACCAATTGATGGGGAATTGTAACTTTCGTCGTTGGATCTTCGATTCATTTCACCACAGTTTATTCATTTCATTATCATAGCCCGAGTTAAGTTTACGGTGTAGAATTCTGTACAAGAGCGCGACCGTTCGGTGACAAATATCATGCACAAATATTTCCCAAACGCCGGCTGACCTAGGGACGAGTGAGGTTGCCTGCTTGAAACATGTGTAACATCGAACCTTAGTGTAGTCCAGACGTGTCGAAAATGCCATGGTGCGCCGAGCCACTGTGTAAGCTGCAACGTGCATATCACCTATGGAGGGAGGCGGACAACCGAAGGGGAAATAGAACAACTGTCTGACTTATTAACGGATTTTCATTTTTCTTACGTCAAGCACTTAAATAAAATTATATACAGTACAAGACTACAAACTAATGTTTAGTACGTGTAACGAAGAAAGAAATGAACAACAAAACATAGGACACATTATCACAACCTGAAATTAATTGTCTTCAGAATGTCTCTGCGACAGAGTTTAAAAATCAGGAATTATGTCACTTACTGCCAGTCGTAGTTGATCACGAAGTCATGATCTAAATTTGATTTTTACTATTTTCATTGTTGAAAATAATTTTTCACAAACGTAAGTTGTAGCGAACATGGCTTCAACAAAGAGAACGAAGCTTCAAATATTTATTTTTTGCCAAAGATTTGAAAAGTTCAACATTTGTCAAGTCCTTACATCTAGCTTTCATTTAACATCACATAGTAAATCTGTGAGTATAAATTGAAGATCTAACCGCATTATTCGTACATCGGCTGAAAAAGGATCGACGTACAGAGATAATAATAGTAATAATAATAATAATAATAATAATAATAATAATAATAACACTTAACCTTTTAATGTTTCATCAGTAACATGTAGTAACTTATAATGCCGTTTTTTGTTATACAACCGTTTTCCTCGTAATACTTGTGAACAAATCATACATTTAATATTGTCATCATTAGACTTCGTGGAATTGCCACGAGAATCGTAAGGTTTACTGCGCACGCGGTATAGACTGTATGAGAAGGGCCGTGCAAAGGATTGAGTATGCCTCTGATGTAAATACTGAGCAGTATACTGCGGTTACAATAAAACCTGTATCCTGCATTCAAGAAATATAATGAATGATCATTGAATTAGGAAATGTCTAAACATGTAAATACACAATTATTTCATAGTGAGATATGTTAACTCTAAAAATGTAATGTAAGATACATCATTCTTGAATATGTGCATTGCAGTGAAGAGTTACGTGTATTTTTAGCGGCTGCAAAGTAATCTCCGATGGTCACTTAAACAGTTTTTATATTGGGAAATGTACGTTCAACATCACAAGATGTAATACGTGCATATTTGAAGAACGGAAAGTCACTAGTTTTTAGTACACCAACTTCAGACGTCTTGTCGTGACCTGGTAGTACATAATTTATACTACGAAGTTTTGAATAGGCAGAATTTTTAGCAATAATGTTTCTCAACTTACATTTCACTTTTTCTGAAATTAGTAAATCGTTATTTTGGGTAACGGTTTGTGATACTTTATCCACTATATTAAGAGCTTATGAGAGTTGTAGTTTAGACGATTCTAACAGGATGATGCTTTTGGACACGATTTTAAAATTAGAATCAATGAACAGAATATCTTCCAATAACTGTTCAGAAGGCAATGATTTTACAGCTGCAACAATGGAACTATCTGTGCAATCCAATGCATCAATTACCTGCATTATTTTGCTGTAATGTTCTGCATAATGATTAACAGAATCCAACCACGTTCCCCAACGGGTCAAGACTGGCTGCGGAGGTAAGGGTATTCCAGGGGCAATTGTTTGTAACAGCAACACTCTCATTGTAGTATGTTTGATTGAATGCTTGTCTGCACTGAACAAATGTTAAGCTTTGACTATTCCAACCACAGTAATGCAAAAACAAGTGCTTACATAGGTATACATTAGCTGTAGCTGTTCTATCTATTTGGACCGGTTACATCTCTTAACATGAACTGCTTATACTACGAGACCGGGAGGTCGCTCACCTCCTCTATACTACTGTTATTGCAAGTTATCTTGAACCTTCTGAGCGGAGTCAGAGGGGCAGAGGGAAGGAAGCGCGTAACGCGGGTGGAGCCAACTGAGTTGTTTGCGCATGCTCCGCAGCATAATCTCTTGTCAAGAAACATAGTACTATTTCCTTCACTGCGTACCAGTAGTGTTAACATGGAGCAGTAACCACAGGGTAGTAATTATGGTGAAATCACACCACCGCGGAGAAAAAGTAACGCTGTTATTCACAGCGGAGAAAGAGAAATTATCGCAAATATAATAAAATTAAGCGTTGCGAGGAGGAAAAATTAAACATATATTTGCTGGAACCTCTTGCTAAGGAATATGAGAGAGCGGCTAAATACTCTGGCAAAAGTATTAGTTCCGTAAAGAGAATTAAAAATAATATTGAATTACAACCGAATGAACCTCACACTACTCCGGGAAAGAATAGGTATGTAATGTTTAGAAATTATTGCTATAATAGTTATGTACAATAGTGTGTGTATTGAGAGCGACATAATGAATTACTGTTACAAGTTATTATTTTCTTATAGTTCTACTAAACATATTATTTCATTCCAGAATTAGACTTGTGTAAAGTTGAAGTGGACGACTTCGATCAATATGTTATTCGGGATATAATCGAATAATTCTATCGTGTTCAGAAAGTAGTACCTACGATTAAGAAAATAATTCCGAATGGATGATGCCATTGGCGAAATAATTAATTTTGAAACAAGCGATGATGGCAGCAATGATAGGGATATGGATTGTGTATAATTGTAAATTAATGTAAATTCAAATAATAAGCCTGTAAAATATTGTTATAAGAATATGTACATATTAACTGAAGGTGTAAGTCATGCAGGCCTATATAATGTATAGAAGTAACTGTTGTAACTCCTCCATTGCCGGTCCTCAGCCCGGATGAGAGAGGAGTGTACACACGATTATATTTAAATACTTACTCATTACAGGTTAATTAAAGCTTGCTACGAAACTATGTTCTCCTCTCAAAACCGGAGTATCGGGAGAAGATGATGTCTGTATTGAACCAAGTTCTTTTACAGTAGAGAGCCGTAAGGTAAAAGAACCAACGTTTTTTGAAAAGAGTCACGTTACCCGAGGGAGGGGCATCCTTGCCGTGTCGTTACGTTGATGAGTACACGCCGTACCGAGCAGTTCCAAAGACAGACTTAGGGGATATAAGGTTCAAGATAACTTGCAATGACAGTACTGTACATTGGCAACCTGATAGCATGCTGCGTGTGGCAATTCAACGAAGTCTAGTCATCAGATTGTCAGCAAAAAAAAAATGCATCCTCCCATTCTACTTGAAACTTTCGTTTTTGTAGAGGTAGTCTACATGGTTTCGAGAGAGACATTGCGACGATACGCCACTCGCAGGTCAGAGACAAATACAAATAGAACGGAGTTTGACTCCAGTGAGTGAGAGGGTGGGGGTTGTAGGTAGGAAGCAAGGGAAATGCACTGCGAGCCATAATGTGCTCGTGAGTCCCCTTTTCGCCACGGCTGGACTGTAGTCAGACGGTGTGGATTGGGAATACGCTCAGTTCTAGGGTGACAGCCAGCGCCAGCGTTTTTGGCGCGTTTCTTTCAGTACAAGCCCAATCAGTGAGCCAGTGCAGCTGGTACCGTCCAAATACACGTCACGTCAGCAATCGGCCAATTATAGCCATCAATCTTATCGTCCACGTACTGCGGCAAAGGCAGATACTCTCACTTTGAGTTTCTGGAGTATGTCTCTGTGTACAGTGTCCAGTCAGTGGCATCTATTACTAATAATTCAGCTGAGAGTGGCACCACCTTCTAGACACAAGTCATCTCAGCAATCTGACAACCACATTGTCAGTTTTCTCGTTTACAGACTGCGGCAAAGATAAGACACTAGTTCTCAACGTTCCCATTACTTATTTCACCCGCCAAAAACGATGGCTTTGGTTATAAGATCTAATGGGCTATAGATCAACTTTCGAGGAATATCACTTTTGTTGACGTCGTACAAAATTTTGTGCAATATTCTTTTGAGAAGATTAACTCCATATGTAGATGAAATTATTGGGGATCATCAGTGTAGGTTTAGGCGTAAGAGATCACCTATTGACCAGATATTTTGTATTCGACAGATAATGGAGAAAAAATGGGAGTATAAGGGTACAGTGCATTAGTTATTCATAGATTTCAAAAAGGCATATGTCTCGATTAAGAGAGAAGTTTTATATGATATTCTTATTGAATTTGGTATTCCCAAGAAACTAGTTCGATTAATTAAAATGTGTCTCAGTGAAACGTACAGCAGAGTTCGTATAGGTCAGTTTCTGTCAGATGCGTTTCCAATTCACTGTGAGCTAAAGCAAGGAGATACACTATCACCTTTACTTTTTAACTTTGCTCTAGAGTATGCCATTAGGAAAGTTCAGGATAACAGAGAGGGTTTGGAATTGAACGGGTTACATCAGCTGCTTGTCTATTCGGATGACGTGAATATGTTAAGAGAAAATCCACAAACGATTAGCGAAAACACGGGAATTTTACTGGAAGCAAGTAAAGAGATAGGTTTGGAAGTAAATTCCGAAAACATAAAGTATATGATTATGTCTCGTGACGAGAATATTGCACGAAATGGAAATATAAAAATTGGAAATTTATCTTCTGAAGAGGTGGAGAAGTTCAAATATCTTGGAGCAACAGTAACAAATATAAATGATACTCGGGAGGAAATTAAACACAGAATAAATATGGGAAATGCCTGTTCTTATTAGGTTGAGAAGTTTTTATCATCCAGTCTGCTGTCGAAAAATGAAAGTTAGAATTTATAAAGCAGTTAGCCTATATTACCGGTTGTTTTTATGGTTGTGAAACCTGGACTCTCACTTTGAGAGAGGAACATAGGTTAAGGGTGTTTGAGAATAAGGTTCTTAGGAAAATATTTGGGGCTAAGAGGGATGAAGTTACAGGAGAATGGAGAAAGTTACACAACACAGAACTGCACGCATTATATTCTTCACCTGACATAATTAGGAACATTAAATCCAGACGTTTGAGATGGGCAGCGCATGTAGCACGTATGGGCGAATCCAGAAATGCATATAGAGTGTTAGTTGGGAGGCCGGAGGGAAAAAGACCTTTAGGGAGGCCGAGACGTAGATGGGAAGATAATATAAAAATGGATTTGAGGGAGGTGGGATATGATGATGGAGACTGGATTAATCTTGCTCAGGATAGGGACCAATGGCGGGCTTATGTGAGGGCGGCAATGAACCTCCGGGTTCCTTAAAAGCCAGTATATACAGGTTGCTATCGAAAGTTTGAGAAGAGGTTTCGAAACGAGTTCATTAACAGTTCCTTTGCAACAGAAAAAGTAGACAGTAGCGCTCAAACAGTGATCAATCTCGTCTCTCCAACAGTTGACGGCATGTCGCCAAGTGATTCGCTAGCTGCAAGTGGATGAGTGACGGCGAACCGGAGTGTGCGAGTCCGTTCCGATGGACTTGGGGCTGGAATTCGGGAAAAAGATTTACCGGCTGCTGGGATGGCAACGCAAACAGAGAGCGCAGGCGAGATTCCCAGCCCGTAACTCATGCAGGACAGCTCAGTCACGGCGCCACGGGTCAAAGGTCACCCACAGTTATACACATACGCTCCTCGCTGAAACAATGGCATAACTCGACTTTCTAACGTGAAACATGTTCTCGTGGCTCACAATTATGTCCTCGGGACAACCGGTGAAACCATCCTTGTAATGAGCACATTCAGTGGGGCAATAATTCACAGACATCTCTATACTCCACGGTGAAGTACTGTTTAGTGAGAAACTTGATCCAATTGAGCTAAATTTTGTGCTGTGAGGAGTGAAGAAAAGTCCTACATCAGCTTTCATTTTGTGTTCTGTACTTTCTTTAATTTTCTGGTAACTACATCTTTTTTATTCTTCATCCTATTAATTTCTACATTCCATTGTCAAATACTTACTTATGGCTTTTAAGTAACTCGGAGGTTCATTGCCGCCCTCACATAAGCCCGCCATCGATCCCTACCCTGTGCAAGATTAATCCAGTCTCTATCATCATATCCCACCTCCCTCAAATCCATTTTAATATTATCCTCCCATCTACGTCTCGGCCTCCCCAGAAGTCTTTTTACCTCCGGCCTCCCAACTAACACTCTATATGCAATTTCTGGATTCGCCCATACGTGCTACATGCCCTGACCATCTCAAACGTCTAATTATGTCAGGTGAAGAATATAATGCGTGCAGTTCTGCGTTGTGTAACTTTATCCATTCTCTTGTAACTTCATCACTCTTAGATCCAAATATTTTCCTAAGAACCTTATTTTCAAACACTCTTAACTTCTGTCCCTCTCTCAAAGTGAAAGTCCAAGTTTCACAACCATACAGAACAACCGGTAATATAACTGTTTTATAAATTGTAACTTTCAGATTTTTTGACAGCAGAGTAGATGACAAAAGCTTCTCAACCGAATAATAACAGGCATTTCTCATATTTATTCTGCCTTTTAATTTCCTCCCGAGTGTCATTTATACTTGTTACTGTTGCTCCAAGATATTTGAATTTTTCCACCTCTTCGAAGGATAAATTTCCAATTTCTATATTTCCATTTCGTACAATATTCTGTTCACGAGACATAATCATATACTTAGTCTTTTTGGAATTTACTTCCAAACCTATCTCTTTACTTGCTTCAAGTAAAATTTCCGTGTTTTCCCTAATCGTTTGTGGATTTTCTCCTAACATATTCACGTCATCCGCATAGACAAGAGCTGATGTAACACGTTCAATTCCAAACCCTCTTTGTTATCCTGAACTTTCTTAATGACATATTCTAGAGCAAATTTAAAAGGTAAAGGTGGTTATTATTATTATTATTATTATTATTATTATTATTATTATTATTATATTATTATTATTATTTACTTACTTACTTACTTACTGGCTTTTAAGGAACCCGGAGGTTCATTGCCGCCCTCACATAAGCCCGCCATAGGTCCCTATCCTGAGCAAGACCAATCTAGTCTCTATCATCATATCCCACCTCCCTCAAATCCATTTTAATATTATCCTCCCATCTACGTCTCGGCATCCCCAAAGGTCTTTTTCCCTCCGGTCTCCCAACTAACACTCTATATACATTTCTGGATTGGCCCATACGTGCTACATGCCCTGCCCATCTCAAACGTCTGGATTTAATGTTCCTAATTATGTCAGGTAAAGAAGAGACCGTGGCTATTGCAAGAAAAATAAAGATGGTTAAAGTGCGAATTCGAAATGAGGCAATAGAATAAGTTGACAGCTTTAAATACTTGCGATGTACCTACTATAGGGTAAGTAGTAACATGAGTTGCTGCAAGGAAGTGAAAAAGGAATGGCCAAGGAAGCTTTTAATACAAAAGGAGCCTCTTCTGCGGACCTTCGGAGAAAGTACTATGGAAGAGACTAGTGAAGTGCAATGTGTAGTATGTGACATTGTATGAGGTAGAAACATGGAATTACTACGAAGTGAAGAAAAGCGACTAGAAACATGAAATGTGGATATGGAGAAGAATGGAGCGTGTGAAATGGACAGACAGAATAAGAAATGAAGCTGCACTACAAAGAATAGATGAAGAGAGAATAATTCTGAAACTAATCAGGAGAGAAAAAGGCTGAGAAAGAACTGACTACTGAAGGCTGCACTGGAAGGAATGGTAAACGGGAGAAAAGTTCGGGACAGAAGAAGATATCGGATGATAGAAGACATTAGGATATAGTCTATGGATCGTATGTGGAGATTAGGAGGAATGCGAAAAATAGGAAAGATTAGAGAATGCTGGGTTTGCAGTGAAATACCTGTCCTTGGGCAGAAGACTATGAGTGAATGAAATGATCTCTACTGTTAAGTTAGACTCGGTATTTTACTAAATTGATGTATCTTTGGCTTCCGTTAATTTTATATTGTGCCAAAGCTATGCTAAACTATAAATGAATCGGTCCATACAGAAAGGGCTTCAGTCACAAATTTAAAAAAACGAGCTATAGATGGAAATCATATCTTTATGGGTGGCTCCATCGGCCTGTGCAGAAAGGTATTCAGTCCAATGTTTGGAAAGATAGAAACTGAAGCGTCAGGCTCAGAGTTCTATGCAGAAAGGAATAGAGTAGGCATTTACAGAATGTTTTCTTTAGTTTTCTCAAAACTAGGTCTAATGGACTAAAGCTCTTTCTGTATGGAGCGATTCAAATATTGTACTGCTATTATTTTCGTTAAGTTAATCCATATGGTTCTTAATTCCGTCTTCAGAAACCTCGGTATTTTCTTGGACGAAAATTTAAATTGGGACTGCCAAATAAAGGAAATATCCAAGAGTGTGTGCTATACCATGCATTCTCTTAACCCATTTAGTAACTTCCTCCCGCCAGAATTAAAACAGACTTTAGTGCAAACCCTCGTACTACCACTGTTTGACTATTGCGACGTAATACTAACAGACTTGACAACTGACCTTTCGAACAAGCTGCAGTGTGTGCACAATATGTGTGTCAGATTCATCAGCAATGCTCACAAATTTGACCACATTAAACCCTCGTTCAAATCTTTATCCTGGCTGCAACTTTGTAACCGTAGAACACTTCATTCGCTCTCTCTTCTGTTTCGAGTTCTCCACACTTCTACTCCAAATTATCTTCGTTCCCGGTTTAACTACTTATCCTCCAATCACAATCTAAACACCAGGTCACAGGAGAGCCAAATCCTAGCAATTCCTGCCAACAGAACATCCCACTATTCATCCTCAGTCCCCCGTGAATGGAATTCTCTACCTCAGGAGATAAGGGGCTGCCAGACAATAACCTTACTTACTTACTTACTGGCTTTTAAGGAACCCGGAGGTTCATTGCCGCCCTCACATAAGCCCGCCATTGGTCCCTATCCTGAGCAAGATTAATCCAGTCTCTACCATCATATCCCACCTCCCTTAAATCCATTTTAATATTATCTTACCACCTACGTCTCGGCCTCCCCAAAGGTCTTTTTCCCTCCGGCCTCCCAACTAACACTCTATATGCATTTCTGGATTCGCCCATACGTGCTACATGTCCTGCCCATCTCAAACGTCTGGATTTCATGTTCCTAATTATGTCAGGTGAAGAATACAATGCGTGCAGCTCTGCGTTGTGTAACTTTCTCCATTCTCCTGTAACTTCATCCCTCTTAGTCCCAAATATTTTCCTAAGAACCTTATTCTCAAACACCCTTAATCTCTGTTCCTCTCTCAAAGTGAGAGTCCAAGTTTCACAAGCATAAAGAACAACCGGTAATATAACCACTAATATAATATTTTATATATAATATAATATATTATATATATTATATAATATAGCCAGACAATAACCACTTTCAAGAAAAGGCTAAACGATTATTTACGGGCGCAGTCAAATTGAAGTTATAATTGTGATCGAGTTTAATAATTTAATTTAATCTAGGTATGACTATCATTACTATTACTGTTATTATTATTACTGGTATTATTATTATTATTATTATTATTACATAATTATTTTATTGGTGTTGTGAAGATGAAAAGAATTGTCATTGTATTATATTAATTATGCATTATATTGCCTTATATTGTAGTATTGTATTGCTTTGAATTGTATTGTATTAATTATGTTATATTCTTAGTATTGTATAATTTTCTATCATACTGGTTGAGTGGAAGAGAAGGCCGAATGGCCTTAACTCTGCCAGTTAAAATAAACCATTATTATTACTATTATTATTACTATTATTATTATTACTATTATTATTACAATTATTATTACTATTACTATTACTATTACTATTACTATTACTATTACTATTATTATTACTATTACTATTACTATTACTATTACTACTATTATTATTATTACTATTATTACTGCTGCTGCTGCTGCTCCTGCTATTGCTACTACTATTGCTGCTGCTGCTGCTGCTGCTGCTGCTACTGCTACTGCTACTGCTACTACTACTATTATTATTATTATTATTATTATTATTATTATTAAATCTTCGAAAACCTCTCACCTTCTTTCCTGATATAGCCTATACTTCAGACAACGCGGCTGAGCATCACATAGAAGCGACACATCACGTTTACAAACAGCCAGTTTGTTCCTCATTAGCACTACACTCACATACACAATTAATTACAACTCAACCAATTACTTAGGCTATGGAATTTACAATCGTCTGTTTTATACAAAAAAAAAACTGGTTCCTTAATGAAGGTCGAAATGTAAATGAATGAGGAACTAGTTTCCGCGGTTTACTTCTTTGTCTCTTGAATGGCGACACACCGGAACAGCCGTTTACAGGTTTTTTTCTCAACAAATTACATTCCGATTATCCCTATACAAATTTCTGTTACAGGTATTAAAATTTATGTTCGCTTAAATTGTCAGACCAATTGCTTTAAAAATAAAATATTTTGAAATAAAGAGAATATTAATTCACATTATTACAATAAAAGTAAATGTTAATGTTTAATAATAAGACAGAAGAGTGAATAAGAGGGAAGAGCGGACGAGAAAGAAGAAGAGTAGAGAACAGAACGAAATAGAAAAACAAGAGAACAGAAGAGAAAGAAAAGAGAAGAGATAAAAAGGCAGAAAGACAAAGTAAAAGACAAACAAGACAAGATAATGGAAAGGCAAGCGAAAATATAAGAAAGAAGATAAGAAAGAAAAGAAGGAAGACGATAAACGAAAAGGAAAAGAAAAAAGAATAGAAAGACAAAAGAGATTATAAGATCAAAGGTACTAGAAAAAAGACAGGACAGAAGGCAACAGAAAAGACAAAAGTAAATACAAGAGGAAGATCAAGAAAAACGAAAGGCACCAAAGTAAAAGACAAAAGAAAGGCAGGAATTAAAAAAGCAAACATAATAGACACTGGAAAAAAACAAAGGAAAAGACAAGAGGAGCGCAAGAAGAAACAAGGTAAAATACAAGAGGACAGACGAGAGAAAAGACAAGGAGAGACGAAAGAAAAGACAAGAGGAGAGACAAGAGAAAAGACAAGAGGAGAGACAAGAAAAAGACAAGAGAAGAGGCAAGAGACAAGACAAGAGGAGATACAAAAGGAGAGACAAGAGAAGAAACAAGAGAAAAGACAAGAGGAGAGACAAGAAAAGAGACAAAAGACAAGGCAAGAGGAGATACAAGAGGAGAGATAAGAGAAGAGACAAGAGAAAAGACAAGAGGAGAGACAAGAGACGAGACAAGAGAAAAGAGAAGAGGAGAGACAAGAGATGAGACAAGAGAAGAGGAGTGACAAGAGACGAGACAAGAGAAAAGAGAAGAGGAGAGACAAGAGAAAAGACAAGAGGAGAGACAAAAGAAAAGATAAGAGGAGAGACAAGAGACGAGAGAAGAGAAAAGAGAAGAGAAGAGACAAGAGACGAGACAAGAGAAAAGAGAAGAGGAGAGACAAGAGAAAAGACAAGAGGAGAGACAAAAGAAAAGATAAGAGGAGAGACAAGAGGAGAGACAAGAGACGAGACAAGAGAAAAGACAAGAGGAGAGACAAGAGAAGAGACAAGAGGAGAGACAAGAGAAGAGACAAGAGGAGAGACAAGAGAAGAGACAAGAGGAGAGACAAGAGAAGAGACAAGAGGAGAGACAAGAGAAAAGACAAGAGGAGAGACAAGAGAAAAGACAAGAGGAGAGACAAGAGAAAAGACAAGAGGAGAGACAAGAGACGAGACAAAAGAAAAGACAAGAGGAGAGACAAGAGACGAGACAAAAGAAAAGACAAGAGGAGAGACAAGAGAAAAGAGAAGAGGAGAGACAAGAAAAAAGACAAGAGAAGAGACAAAAGAAAAGAGAAGAGGAGAGACAAGAGACGAGACAAGAGAAAAGACAAGAGGAGAGACAAGAGAAAAGACAAGAGGAGAGACAAGAGAAAAGACAAGAGGAGAGACAAGAGAAAAGAGAAGAGGAGAGATAAGAAAAAAGATAAAATGAGAGACAAAAGAAAAGAGAAGAGGAGAGACAAGAGACGAGACAAGAGAAAAGACAAGAGGATAGACAAGAGAAAGGACAAGTAGAGAGATAAGTTAGAAAGAAAAGAAATGAAAGAGAGAACAATGAGGCAATAAGACAAGAAAAGAAGAATAGAAAAATGCAAAAATTAAAAAAATAGACGAGAAAATACAAAAAAGATTAGAAAAAAAGGCCTAATATATTATAGAAAATTAAGATGCTGACGATACAGTGTGGAAGAAGAAACGAAGAGAGAAGAGTGAAGAAAGGAGAGAGAAAATAGGAGAAAACAGAAATCACAAATTAATAACATGCAAGAAAATGAAAGAAGCGAAGAAAATTAAAGAATTCAAAGAAGATAAAACTAATAGAAGAGAGAAGTAAAGAAGAGAAAAAAGGACTGTAGCGAAAAGGTTGTATGAGGGAGCAAGAACCTGAGTAAATAAAAAAAGGTAAGAGTAAGAAGATTGAGTGAGGAAAAGGAAATTAAATAATGTAACAGAATGCAAATTATAAGCTGGGCAATGCAAGTATTTTGCTTCTAATTCGTGTTGACAAGTGAACATTTGCAAAGAAATTTACTAATTTGAAATGCCTATAACCTGGAGTGGCTTAGTACACTTTTCCGAATAAGCTAATCGAATACGCACCGATGGAATTTATAACCAGGACCTTCTCAAGTGCGAGGCTATCGAAGACATCTGACAAGACTGTGAGGCACATATCGAGCCATCTGAACTGTCTCCAGACACGAGGAATGTGCGATTGTCTCCGACATGAAATATAAGACTATCGCATGCAATTTTTATTCTGCTAATCATGTCTCTGACTATTGCAATAAACTAAGATCGCTGATACCGTATTATATGAAATACAGCTGTTCGTAATTTATTGGTCCACTTTCAGTACTATCGCAAACATTGCGCAGGAAGAAACAAACAAGACACTGGCTGGGCACTCCAATGGATGGCTGTTACACACATGGCGTTCTTGTGCATTACAGAGCAGTAAGGACATGTGAACATAGGGCCTATACTGTTTTCGCTGTAAGAAAAATCCTAATGTAAACATAAGCTGCACGTTGCTGTCATACTCGTGACTGGCTCCCAGTCGAAACACTCACACGACACAGGAAAATATAGTTCGTATTTGGAAACCATAATCTTGTACAGAGTGATTTATATAGAACTGACACATTTCTTCCATTAATTGTTTCAAAACGAATTGTGCTAGCGATAACTTATTATACCTAAAATGTAGAGGAATTCTGGGAGATTATTTACCTCTATAGCAAATGTTGTCCGGCGTTGTCAAATCCGGAGATCTCGGTGGCCACAGGTTCCTGGAAATTATTCGGTCGTTACATAACCGGATAAATGGAACCATGCATCATCTGTGAACCATGTGATGGACAATATGGCAGGATTTTGCACAATGAACGTCTGACACCAACGACAATAATTCAATCTTTTATCCTTATCTGGTTCCTGTAGCTGATGAATAACCGTAACCCTATATGGCTTTTGGCTCTCTGACACATTGAGTAAGTGTACCCTGTCTCCTGCGACAAGCGTCTTAATGATTTTTTGAGTGACTGCTCCAGTCGTGTTCTTACGTCAACAACAACCGTGGGAAGAGTAGATGAACGATGCTTGCCCTTTTCACTCATCAGAGATCCAGTTGTTTCCAATTTGTTTACCAGTCCCAGTATTGTGTTTCTTTAGGGAGGATTGCGAACACCAAATTCTCTCTGGTATGCCCTTCGAGTAGCTGTAATTGAATTCGTAATCCAGTATTGCTTCACAAGAGAGTCGTTGATGTAATGTGTACTGCATTTTCACGTTGACACAAAATGTCGAAAACAGCTGCCAACAATAGGAATAAAACATAAACATCTGCGCATCTAGTGACAAGGAATCGAAACTCCACAACATTCTGCTGTTGGTTTCAGATGTCCATTGTTCAAAATCCTGCCATATTGTCCACCACATGGTTCACAGATGAAGCATGGTTCCATTTATACGGTTATGTGACGACCGAATAATTTCCAGGAACCTGTGGCCACCGAGATCTCCGGATTTGACAACGCCGGACAACATTTGCTATAGAGGTAAATAATCTCCCAAAATTCCTCTACATTTTAGGTATAATAAATTGTCTCTAGCACAATTCGTTTTGAAACAATTAATGAAAGAAATGTGTCAGTTCTATATAAATCACTCTGTATTATTTGAAAACAAAAAATTGAATTTTAGTTGTTAAATACGATGAAACATATAACTTCACTAATTTGTAAAACGCTATGTAAAAGAAAAGCTACTTTTTTATTTTGTTATGTACTATGAACGCGAATGAATACAAACAGTACTACCGAGGTAGTCTGTTCTTGTAACAAGCTGGCGTCACTTGAGCTCGTAGTTGTTCACGTAAGTACGTGGTACTGAAGTATAGCTTCAGCATCCTGGGTGTGTGTGGTTATTAAACATAAGAGTGGAAACCCTCTCAAAAGCGGAGAAAAACAAATAGTCTTAAATGTATATAATAAGTTAAGTGAGTTTTAATTACAGTAATTATAAAGTAAATGTTTCCTAAGCAAACGAATGCATAGTAGTGAGGTTAGGCCTACTTGACGAGTAACGGGAAATGTTTAACATGAAACAGAATGTACAACAGTAGGCGGGAACACGTACTGAGAATCTATGGCGCCAAAAAGCGGCCAATGAAGCCTCACTTCAGTCACGTGGTATTGTTTATATTAGGATTTTTCTTATAGCGAAAAGATTATACACACTGTGGGATGGATCCAGATTCCACTTCAGTTTTTGAGCTGTACTATAACCAGCTTATAGCTGACGAAATATCACGATGAACCTTTTCTGTATCGCTGCTGTATAAGTAAAATTAGGTAAGTATTAGAGACCGGATTCTTGTGTAATTACATATTGCATTCCTGTACTTGTAGACTACTGAAAATGACAAATGTCGGCGATTTGTGGTTTTGGTATGGTTATAGTTCAGTTTCATTTTACATATTTTTACATATCTATAGCTACTAATAATAAATCTGTAGCCAAAATGTTTCTGGTAATTTTCGATTTTCCACAAATAATTGATGTTAACATGTATAATTAACCATCCTGAAACAGAAAATCGCTTTTTTGAAATTTTTCTTTGTATGTCTGTCCGTCTGTCTGTCTCTCTGGATGTTTGTTACCTTTTCACGCGGTAATGGCTGAACCGATTTATATGAAAATTGGAATATAAATTAAGTTCGTTGTAACTTAGATTTTAGGCTATATGGCATTCAAAATACTTTATTTAAAAGGGGGGTTATAATGGGGCCTGAATTAAATGAATCTAAATATCTCGCTTATTATTGATTTTCATGAAAAATATTACATAACAAAAGTTTCTTTAAAAATCATTTTCGATAAGATTTATTCTACACAAATTTTGATAGGACTGATATTTAATGAGATAAATGAGTTTTAAAATTACAATAAAGCCATCTGAGGCACTGTATTGAAATAAAACAAATGACTTCGTCTATAAGGAGCCTTGGACAACAACAATCGAAAGCTATTAAATATAGCCTAAGAGAATGTTTCTATGTTTGTATGAAGTAATATCGGAAGCTAATTAATTGTTTAATTATTATTTCACCATTGGAAAGTGTAGTTTCTCTAGATGGACATAATTCTACAATGTTATTACAGTAACTTCTGAAACATATAGCAAGTAATATAAAGTATACACATTAAAACTAAATGATATGTCAATCTTCATTAAACTATGGTTGCATGTAATAACAATTAAGAAACATGTTAAAGGAATATATTGTCATTGCACCAAATGATTGCTCTCTGGACCAAAATGACCGCATTTTAATTATTTAAACACGATTTAAATTAAGTAACATATTAAACGATTTTTATCCTTCTATCAAACACGAATGTTCCCTGGATCAAACGTCCTATTTTAATTATGTAATTACTTTATATTTATTTCTAACAGGTGCAGCGGAGCGCACGGGTACGGCTAGTTCTTAATAATATTACATATTTTACATATTATGTAAAGAATGTAACATTTTTATACATATCTAGACAATTATTGAGTTGTTAATTTTTTTACTAAATTCTTTTTATTTTTCAGAGTAAATTATTGATTTTTTTTTTTCATATATACTTGGACACATATCTTAACGTCCCTGTCAAATTACTCCAATTGGAGGGCCGCTTTTTGTTCTCACTATAGTACACGATGCTGGTAAAGAGGAAGGGCCCGGAACTGACGTCGTTATGTTTTGTTCACAACTATAGAAAATACTTCAATTCCTAAAGCTGGCTTAAGACAACATTTCTTTTATAAATAAAAAACAAACATAAAACAAGGGATTCCAACTCTTTGTCTGTAAAACATAATAGTTCGGAGTGCCTCAACTCTATACAGTTGCCCTAATGCTTCCTCAGAATCTGGGATGGTCAGGTGCGCCGATCATTTAACTATGTTATAAATTGAAAGTAGGCTATTAATAATAATATGAGAATTGCGCACAAATGTGCAATTACGAGAAGGGTGTCACTGTTCACTAGCGTAAAGTAGGCTATTAGCGAGGAGTTTGGGTCGGGTGTCAGGTAAATCAGAATACCATCATGTGTGTTAAAGAAAAAATATTTTTCTAGGAAATCTTAAGGCACAAGAAAAAAAGCATAAACTGTGGCAGAGACAAGCTGTATTTGTAAACTATACAACGAGGTGGAAATGGCAAGTCACTTTCCAGGCTATATCCTTCCACTTCAACTGACCAGTTAAATTGTGAAGACATTTTTGTGAATTTAATGCATTAATAAATAGTGATTTTAAATTACATATTTTATTAATACCATATATATGATTACCAGGGAAAGGATTTATATGTAAATACATATTTACTTATAAAGCTAATATAATTTATATTTTGCATTATCTTTATGTTTCACAATGTGTAGGGTTGAAAAATCCTACTTTTATTTTCCATATTTTTCCATATTTTAGAGTTTAGTACATATTTTCGTTAATTTCCATATATTTTCCATATTTCATATAAAACTGTCCATATTATATTAGGTTTAACAATAAAACAAAACAAAATTCCATTAACTTTTAAAAATACATTTCAACAATAGAGATTTAAACACATGTTCAGTAATCCCTTTAACATCAGAGTTATTTGAAAATTAGCAGTCCTATCAACAATGGGAAAGTAAGTTACAAAACTGTATTAATTTAATTTAAAATTTTTAACAGACTTCAGTTGTGCAGCTCAACAGTTAAATGCCAGTCAGAGTACACACAGGTTCAGTTTTGTAAATCATACTATAAAGACGGTAAATATGCCAAAAGTACGTCATTCAGTCAATTTAAAATCAAAACTAACAAGTTACATTTCAGAATTTAAAGAAGATGGTTTATCAACTGACAATAAAATATTATTTTGTAATTTGTGTCAGTGTGCAGTATCATCTACACAAAAGTTCCTGGTGCAACAACACATTACAACTAGTAAACATCAGGCCAACAAACAACTAAATTCCAAGCAGAGACAATTGTTTTTAACACAACCAACAACATCGAATGTAAGATCTGAGTTTAACATCGACCTGTGCCGTTCTCTCATCTCTGCTGATATTCCTCTCTACAAACTAAAGAATAAGGTCTTCAGGGAATTCCTTGAAAAATATACTCAACATACAATCCCGGATGAGTCAACACTTAGGAAGACGTATGCTCCATCCATCTACGATGAGACAATACAGAAGATAAGAGATGAAATTAAAGATAGTTCAATTTGGGTTTCCATTGATGAGACTCCCGACAAAGAAGGTAGACTTGTTGGTAATGTAGTTATCGGTTTGTTAAGTGAACAATATTCTGAACGAATTCTTTTACATTGTGATGTTCTAGAAAAGTGCAATAACAAAACTATAGTTAAACTGTTCAACGAAGCTATGGGTATCCTGTGGCCAAAGGGTATTATGTACGATAATGTGTTATTCTTTATTAGCGATGCTGCCCCTTATATGGTCAAAGCTGGACAAGCATTATCTGTTGTATATCCTAAATTGACTCATTTTACTTGTGTGGCGCATGCATTTCATCGTGTGGCAGAAGTGGTCAGAGACAATTTCCCTAAAGTAGATTTGTTGATTTCATCAGTGAAAAAAGTATTTCTCAAAGCTCCCAGTAGAGTTAACGTGTTGAAAGAAATGTACCCTGAAATTCCATTGCCACCAAAGCCAATTTTAACTAGATGGGGTACATGGCTAGAAGCAGTTGAATATTATGCCGAACATATAGACTCTATTAACAATGTTCTCCTTGCATTGGACTCTGAAGATGCAGTCTCAATTGATACTGCGAAAACAGTTACCTGTGACATAAGTGTGAAGAATGACTTAGCTCACATTCAGCATACATTTTCATGCATCATAAAAACGCTCAAAAGTCTCCAAAATAGGCACCTTTCACTATCTGAAAGTTTTGAAATTATAAATAGTACTGTGGAACAACTGAATCGTGGTAGAGGTAAAGTTGCAGATGCAGTAAGAGCTAAGGTGGACACTGTACTTTCAAAAAACCCTGGATATGAAGAACTACAAAAGGTTGTTGCTGTGATGAGTGGTGAATCAACAGTGAAGATTAACTTGGACTTATCCCCAGCAGACATTGTGAAATTGAATTATGTACCAGTTACTTCTTGTGACGTCGAACGCTCTTTTAGTCAGTATAAATCTATCCTCAGAGACAATAGAAGAAGATTCACTTTTCAGCACTTGAAAGAAATGTTTGTAACCTATTGTTATGGTAACAGACAATAAAAATTGTGTTTTGTTGAAACTACATTGGAAGATAAGGTACGTCCATTATATTTTTTGTTTAGTTTGATTAAAATGTACCAATATTTAACGTACATAGTCATTTTTTTATAATTTTAAGTCCATATTTAATTCCATATTTTGGTAAAAATCCATATTTAATTCCATATTTTGGTAAAAATAACTACATATATATTTACATATTTCATATATTTTTAGTCCATATAAATCCGTTCCCTGATGATTACATATTTCCCCGATATTTACTACATTTTTATGTATATATTTCGCACTTTCACATTACATAAAAATCCGGGGCCTAGTAATTATGCAGTTAAATAGGCCACCCTACCCCATTATCTCCTAGCTTAGTTCCTTCATGAGTGATGTCTTATTGGTGTCACTTATGAGGTCCGTACAAACCTTACATCGGACAGTTGACAATCAAATACTGAGCGTCCCGGTTCCCTAAGTGCAAGGATCCAGCCCCGTGAAATCAATCAGT
Source organism: Periplaneta americana (assembly GCF_040183065.1). Lineage (NCBI taxonomy): Eukaryota > Metazoa > Arthropoda > Insecta > Blattodea > Blattidae > Periplaneta > Periplaneta americana. The sequence continues at coordinate 23,155,714 of NC_091119.1, forward strand.
TCATCCAATTAAACCAATCCAACCATTCAGTCAGTCAGTCAATCAAAATATCCATTCAGTCCAATCAATCCATCCAATCAATCAGATATTTTTGTCTGTGTATAGTAGCATTTTATCAACAGTAATCTCACTAGAGGTTTTGATTTATATAGAGAAAATCAAAACTCGAGTGGGATTTAATTGACTATTACACGATTAGAGGAAAGTATATAAAGATTAGAAGTAACGAAGTACTCCAATACAATAAGATATTGACTTACGAAAATACAACTGTCTTCAAATGTATTATTGTACCATCTCAACATTACAAATATTACGCTAGATGCATGCTAGATGGCAGTAGTGAGTTATGATTACTAGCAATGCCTTCTCGTCGAGAAGTTCTCGATCTATATCACGATGGCAGTGTTACTAGTCAAGAAGGCTTTGTTGATTCAGTTTCATTTTTATTAAAACAGTTGCATTCCGCTTCAATTATCCGAATCCCAGTAATCAACGTCACTTGACAGATGATTTTCAATAAATCTTAATATTAAACAATCTCTGATACGTGACTATCCATAATATCATATAGCAGAAGCTATAACATAACCTAAATAAGACACACAAGTGTTAGAAAAGCTTTAATTAACGACGATGACATAAAAAATAAACATGAGTAATTTTAAAAGGAATAATTATTGCATGTACAATTTTTAAATTTGAATGTGGTTGGTGGTTCAATTGATGTTATATTGGACGTGTGCGTAATAGAAGTGGAACTCGTTGATGTAGGCCTACATGGTGTATTCAACTTATTCAGGATTTCCGAATGGTGCTCTTCATTTATTTGTAAATAGGATTTCAGAAATGCATAGGTATGATCAGTGATTTTTATTAATTCTTTTTCTTGAATGCCAATGCGAGCCATATTTGAAAGTGCTGTGCATCGACTGGAGTGGTTTGTAATTTTCTATTTTTTTTTTTTTTACGTCCAGACCAGCGTAGTTTGAAATGTTGGCAAACAAAGAAACAAATGCTAGGGACGCGATAAAATTAAGCAAATGCTAGGGACGCGATAAAATTAAACAAATGCTAGGAACGCGATAAAATTGTGCGATAAGCAGCCATGATTGGTTGAAATACGTCCTTTCGTACCGTTTTATTGGTCAAAAGTAGTGTGACGTAGTAAAAGTGTAATAGTCTGTATAATAACGCAATATTTACGCCTATAGTACACAAAAAATTGTAAATTTCAAAGAGAAAACAAGGAATTTTAAATTTTCGGTCTCCTCTTCCCCTAAGTCCTAATTTTACTAACAGCTACTGTAAGTGCTTTAGATTTACATATATGGTAACAAAACAAAACAATCAATAGTGCGAAGTACGTGAAGTCACATTTTAGAACCGTCGTGCGATGAATTAATTTTCCAACAATAACATATTTAGTTTGATATCGATGAATAATTTCGATGAGAATATTTGAAGGAAAAATGTAAACTTCAAAACACTAGTAATACAAAAACGAGGTTTATGAAATGCAAATTACATGCAAGTGAAATGTATTAACGAAACCTGAAAATAGCTAAAATGTAGAAGATAAGTATGAACTTACCAAGACATGTCGCAATAAGGACTCATTTCTTTTTTTACGTGTAGGACACTCACCTGAAACAAAAATAAAAGTTGTTACACAACAAATACTATGATATTCGCAGTACTATCGCTTACTATAAACAGAAAACATGCTATTACATGACGACCAAGATTTGACTATCAACGTACGGTAATTAGACTGTGTTATCTTGTACAAATTACTGTCAATGTTACGAACGTCAAGAATAGGGAGAAGGAAGATAATGTACGTTCTGTAATGCTGCAAAAATCCATTTCGATATTCTTGCATGAATACACGTTTACTGCATACTTATCACAAAAATGATTCTGGACATGCCACCATCAATGTCTGTCTGTCTGTACAGCAATTCTTCATAAACTAATCACAGATTCAGTTCTTAGTACGCCTATCTACAAATCAATTTACATTTGAAATACAGTAACTATAAGTATTACATGAGTTTTATTAAAAAAAAACGCACTGTAGCTATTTATTTCCAAAATAAACAATTTCATATGAAGAATAGAGACATAAGGAATTCATCATATTTAATTGTCTTTTAAAAATCAGAAAAATGAAATTACTGGTTCAATAATATTAGCAGGTGTATTATTGAAACTTGGTGGTTATGATTATTAACTGCAATACTGTCCACCGATTATTTTTAATGCCGAGGTATTATGTATGATTTTCTGGAATACATTATTATTTAATTTTCATTTATAAATGTATTTACTATTTACATATTTTATTTGTAAGCTATTTACTTGCTTGTTAGCTATTTGCTTACTTCTTAGTTATTTGCTTACTTCTTAGATATTTACTTACTAATTAGCTATTTACTTCTTAAACTATATACTTATTTATTACTTATTTATTAGTTATTTAGATTACATATTTATTATATTATTTACTAGTTATTTATTACTTATTTTGGTACTTATTAACTTATTTATTAGTTATTTAGTTATTTAGTTATTTACTTATTTATTTTCTAACTTAGTACTTATTCATCACTTATTTATTACTTATTTACTTCTTTATTACTTATTTACTTAGTTATTTACTTAGTTTTTAGTTATTTACTTATTTATTGCTTATTTACATTACTTACTTATTTACTTATTTATTAGTTATTTCCTTACTCATTGCTTATTTGTTTATTTCTTACTTCTTTACTTATTTCTCAATTATTTACTTATTCTCAATTATTCACTCATTCTCAATTATTCACTCATTCACTTATTTACTTATTTACTTATTTATTTACTTATTTATTTACTTCTTTATTTAATTACTTATTTATTTACTTATTTACTTACTTGCTTACTTATTTATTTGCTTAATTATTTACTTATTTATTTACTTACTTATTTATTTACTTACTTGTTTACTTACTTATTTTTTACTTACTTATTTTTTACTTACTTATTTTTTACTTACTTATTTACTTACTTATTTATTTACTTACTTGTTTACTTACTTATTTTTTACTTACTTATTTTTTACTTACTTATTTACTTACTTGTTTATTTACTTACATCTTTATTTATTTACATCTTTATTTATTTACATCTTTATTTATTTACATCTTTATTTATTTACATCTTTATTTATTTACATCTTTATTTATTTACATCTTTATTTATTTACATCTTTATTTATTTACTTATTTATTTACTTATTTATTTATTTATTTACTTATTTATTTATTTGTTTATTTACTTACTTACTAACTTACTTATTTAAGGCTATATTATATTGGTACCGACTGGCATACAGTTCGCTTCAAATTTAAAAGTCTTGAACTTTATCTCTTAGTTAACAGCGATAAGAGACCCTGCGAAGTGGAGTGAACCTACCAGCCTACCAGTCAATTTCTGTAATTTCTTCTTAACAGAAAGCTAAAATTATTATGCGGAAGATGTACACGTGCTCTTAACAGAAAATGACCTCACAGTTGCGGATATTTCCAGTAAGAAAATTGATATCTCGTACATCCTGAATATATGTGAAAGGTTTAACATTTCCGTGAAACAAGAAAAGATTTATCTTTATTTATATCTGTCCACTCAAATCCACACACAGAACATTCTGCACGTATTCCGACTCCTATAAAATGGCGGTGTATTATTTTTTTTATTTCTGGAATCTGCTTGAATGGACAAAAACACTTAGGCCTATACGTATTAACTTATTATAAAACTAGCCGTACCCGTGCGCTCCGGTGCACCTGTTAGAAATAAATATAAAGTAATTACATAATTAAAATAAGACGTTTGATCCAGGGAACATTTGTGTTTGTTAGAAGGATAAATCGTTTAATATGTTACTTAATTTAAATTGTATTTAAATAATTAAAATGCGATCATTTTGGTCCAGAGAGCACTCAGAAGTTACTGTAATAACATTATACCATTATGTCCATCTAGAGAAACTACACTTTCCAATGATGAAATAATAATTAATTATACAAATCGGTTAATTTAGCTTCCGATATTATTTCATACAAACACATAAACATTGTCTGTAGGCTAAGTTTAATAGCTTTCGATTGTTGCTGTCCAAGGCCCCTTTTTCGATTGTTGTTGTCCAAGGCCCTTATAGACGAAGTCATTTGTTATTTCATTGCACCGTCTTAGATGGCGTTATTTTAATTTTAAAACTTATTTATCTCATTAAATATCAGTCCTATCAAAATTTTGTAAAGAGTAAAACTTATCGAAAATCATTTTTAATGAAACTTTTGTTATGTAACATTTTTCACAGAAATCAATAATAAGCGACATATTTCGATTTATTTAATTCAGGCCCCCTTATAACCCCCCTTTTAAATAATGTATTTTGAATGCCATATAGCCTAAAATCTAAGTTACAACGAACTTAATTTATATTCCAATTTTCATATAAATCGGTTCAGCCATTATCGCGTGAAAAGGTAACAAACATACAGACAGACATACAAACAAAAATTTCAAAAATGCGATTTTCGGTTTCAGGGTGGTTAATTATATATGTTAGGATCAATTATTTTTGGAAAATCGAAAATTACCAGAAAAATTTCGGCTACAGATTTATTATTAGTATAGATAATAACAGAAATACTGCTTCATTCGTTTAATATAAATATGACACTTTCTGGGCGTGTTCCATAACTGCGATATGAATGGACGCCATGAACGTGTCTAGTGAGTAAATCAGTTCATAAGGATAGGATGCTAATCCTGGATACGAGGCGCTGCAGACAATTTCACACCCTGAAGTACAATTGGAACCGCAGTTCGCGTGTGTTCCTCCGCATACAGATTAAAGCTGGCCTTCCCTCATTGCTACACCGAATCACGTGAGAACTGTGACGTGATAGCTGATATTAGACATGAAACAAGCACAACTTTCACTAATATAATGAGATTCTGCAATAAAACTCAGGGCACATTTCTTTTATAACAACGGGCGCTGTAAAATTAGATAATATTTAACGTAGGCTATAGGTCTATCTGTGGTTTTATGCTGTACAAACTAAATGGCTGTAATAATAATTTTAAAAAAATGTGATTAAAGTATTACATTTTACATTCCCGATATCATCTGTATGTATACTCTCTTCCTCTTCCATAATTTTATAGGAAATATAAATAGACCTTCCATTTCCTAACAATGCTAGCTTATAGAGGGTGATTCACGAGGATTTACCTTCCCTAACGGAGCTTATTTCCGAAGACATTCTGAGCAAAATAGTCAAGATGAAGAAGATGGCAGAGCTAGCCGTCGAAAGCTTGGAAGCAAATCTCCAACTCACCTGGCTGAGAACCCGAGAAGAGTTATTCTTCTTTAAGACTGTAAATTAGGATGCATAATTCAACTGTTCATTCATTCATTCATTCATTCATTTTATTCCATAGATCTTACACGACCAATGAAGCATTAAGATGTGGAACAAGTCAAAATTTTACAATATTACAATTACAATTTTTACAAATTTTTATAGTTTTACAATTTAGTAATTTTCTACAATTTTTACAATTTTGTGCAATGTTTTACAATATTTTGGCGAGATGTAGTGAGATGAGGTGAGGTGAGGTGAGGTCCGAGGATTCGCCAAAATATTACCCGACATTTGCCTTTTGGTTGGGAAAAACCAAGTTCTTAAAGTCGTATGATTTGTAACATTTCTTGAGATAAGTTCGTAAGAATGATGCTATTTTAGTTAAGAATTGAAAAATAACATCTGTATAAAGCAACTAACAACACATTTTAGCTTCAGAACACCAGCCAATTAAATAAATGGCACTTCTGAATATTGTAATATTTTGTTTACCCTTAAAACTAAAGAAAAAAATATTTTACTAACAACTTCAAATTAATGTTACTTTGAAAATATTGAGATTAGGACAAATGTTTATATGACATTTTTGCTCGAATGTCTTCGGAAATAAGCTCCGTAGGTGACGGTAAATCTTAGTGAATCACCCTGTATATTCCTACGAAGAGAGCAGAAAGCTGACGCAAGTAACTTGAAATGTCCTTAGTATCTAGAGATTGATAGAAATAATAATAATAATAATAATAATAATAATAATAATAATAATAATAATAATAATAATAATAATAATAATAATAATAAAGGTAAAAGGTAAAGGTATCCCCGGAACTTGCCATGAAGGCACTTGGGGGGCATGGAGGTAGAGCCCCATGCTTTCCATGACCTCGGCACTAGAATGAGGTGGTGTGGTCGGCACCACGCTCTGACCGCCTTTTACCCCCGGGAAAGACCCGGTACTCAATTTTATAGGAGGCTGAGTGAACCTCGGGACCGTTCTGAAAGTTTGGCAACGAGAAAAAATCCTGTCACCACCTGGGATCGAACCCCGGATCTTCCAGTCCGTAGCCAGCTGCTCTACCAACTGAGCTACCCGGCCGCCCAATAATAATAATAATAATAATAATAATAATAATAATAATAATAATAATAATAATAATAATAATAATAGAAAATAAAAATACGAAAGTTTCAGATAATCATGTTCCTCTTTCCAAGAATGTTTTAAATATAAAAAAAATGACGGATAATTATAGGACCCATATAAATTAAAAAATCGTATATGTAGGCCTAGTTGTAGATTTACATATTAATTAGGTTATTTTAACGTTACTTATTCGTAATACTTATCTCTCTCTCTAAAACTAGGTATATTTCTAAAAGTAAATCCATTGCGCTACAGCCCATGAAGGGCCAAGACCGACCAGCCGGCTGCTGGCCTCACGTTCACATGCCGAAGCAGAGGTGGAAGATCATCCAACCAGAATGGAGGTATCGTGTGGTTGGCACGATGATCCCCCCAGCCGTTATAGCTGGTAGGTATATTTCTACTAATCTAAAATAGTAATATGCGTTACAAGAGCGGTATGTTGACGTTTTCATGGTCGAGGAAAAGTTTGAAAAAGCGAAACGTAGTTGAGCTTTTTTAATTTCCGAGAATTGAAAAGAAAACATACCGCTCGTGTATCGTACGTTATTTTGTGCGAAGATCGTTTATTACATACCTAAAAGAGGAATTTCTAATTAGTTGCAATGAAATCTCCATCTTGGTTTCTGTTCAATGACGGCAAATTTGCAAAACAAAAATATCTATCTTCAACATTGTTGCTTTGAAATGTTTTCTGTGTTTACTATACTCCAGCAGGCCGTGATATACGTCTGTCTTTTTTTTCCTCCAGTCTATAAATGCGAACTTAAAACAAACGGTAAGGTTATTTAATGATTTATTTTTCATTTTAATATTTTAACAATATTATTTATATAACATATTGCAGTAATAACATCCGCATCTGAAATCTCGTTGATTTTTTCACGGCTTCCTTAATGTTACTTGTATCAGGAATGCAATAAGTTTCGTGGAGTAGTAGACTTTACTTAATTTTTGCAAATATTTAAAAACAATAATTAACATTGCAATTTAGGTGAAATTGCAGTGGTAAGTTTCCAATTTATAATTATTACTATGTTAAACGTCTCTAAAAATAATATGTTAAAAGCCTAAAGCAGTAAAATGAATGTGGCGCTTAAGCGGTAAGAAGAGGGAAATTGTTATGTGTGTTACGTTGGGAATACTGAATGTGGTATTTCACACTTGCCGCGTATTGGTTCTGTGCGGAAAACAAGCAAATACGCACGATCTCGCACAAAAGTATTTACAGCTCTGTTTATAAGAGTTTCATTTATCAAAACAAAAACAATGATTCAATGAACTTGTAAACATTTATATGCTTAAGTATCCTTTGTCCCTTATGGCAGCTCACGAATGGCGAGAAGATTTCTAAATCATAAATTTTAATTGTAATTATTATGTGTAAGTTAGCACTGCCCCCGGGTGTTTGTCGTTTGGCCACTTGGTGTAATTAAATACATAGGCTACAAAACCTGGACAACGGTATATTACTAGCATTATTAATTTATGTCTGTACAAGTCGTTAAGTTAAACATTTTGGGGTAAAACAAATTAGCTATGAATTCCGCTAACTACTCAGGTTGTTGAAATAATGTACTATAATTACCCCCTTCATTTTCTTTTTCCTCTCCCTGAATCCATCAGCGTCAAAGCTTAAAGATCATTAACCCTAGCAACATGATACTCCAAATGCTTACTGAAGGGCAGATGGGTGTGGCAGAACACTGCTATTTATTATTTAAGTGCGGTGAGAAACCCCAAGCGAATACATGTCAGCTTTACGTACATGCCAAATTGGTTATCATCTGTACATGTGTTAGCAATTTCTAAATCCTAACTCATCTTAATTAAAGAGTCTGCTACTTATTGTTGTAGCATTATCCTACTTAATAATATTAACTAAATTTATTTGTGCTTATCAAAACAGAGTGCCAGATTCGGTAAAGAATGAACGAATTAACGATACACCACTTTTTAAATACATACTTACCTACTTTTAAGGAACCCGGAGGTTCATTGCCGCCCTCACATAAGCCCGCCATTGGTCCCTATCCTGAGCAAAATTAATCCATTCTCTATCATCATATCCCACCTCCCTCAAATCCATTTCATATAACCTCCCCATCTACGTCTCGGCCTCCCCAAAGGTCTTCTTCCCTCCGGCCTCCCATCTAACACTCTATATGCATTTCTGAATTCGCCCATACGTGCTACATGCTCTGCCCATCTCAAACGTCTGGATTTAATGTTTCTAATTATGTCAGATGAAAAATGCAATGCGTGCAGTTCTGTGTTGTGTAACTTTCTCCATTCTCCTGTAACTTCATCCCTCTTAGCCACAAATATTTTCCTAAGCACCTTATTCTCAAACACCCTTAACCTCTGTTCCTCTCTCAAAGTGAGAGTCCAAGTTTCACAACCATAAAGAACAACTGGTAATATAACTGTTTTATAAATTATAACTTTCAGATTTCTTGACAGAAGACTGGATGATAAAACCTTCTCAACCGAATAATAAAAGTAATAAAGATAGTGATAATTTCGATTACTATAATTGAGGACCGTTTTTGCAAAACTTGCTAACTGAAAAAACTAAATTTTACAGGAGAGACAAAAACTGAATGGCGACAAGTAGGTTATAAGTGCAACCATCACACTTTGACACACTATAATGAAGAGAAATAATTCAATTTTACTAAGATAACTTTAACATCGTGTAGAGGTGTTGCTTTATGTTAACGAATTCACCAAAATCTCAATTTTGCAGACTTTGCAGTTAGCAAGTTTTGCAAAAACGGTCCTCGTCTATAACTGATTACGATCATTAAGTCTATGATCGCTATGATTGTGGCTACGCTCACGATCACGATCACGATCATACCTTCTTTTATCTTTATTTTTATTTTTATTTTTTTATTTTATTGGGTTATTTTACGACGCTGTATCAACATCTAGGTTATTTAGCGTCTGAATGAAATGAAGGTGATAATGCCGGTGAAATGAGTCCGGGGTCCAGTACCCGGACTTGCCCCGACCGGGAATCGAACCCGGGCCACCTGGTTTCGCGGCCAGACGCGCTGACCGTTACTCCACAGGTGTGGATCCTTCTTTTATTACAGAACAAATTAAACAAATTCCAAATTAAGCCGAAACTGATTTGTCGTCCCGCAACTTTCAGTGATTTGTCACCGGCCGTTTCGTCCGAGGAAGATAATATGACGGAAGATCGACAGGCCTTGAGCAACAGTTTTCCACACACACGCAATAAAGCAAAGAGATCTAGCACAATGCATAGCAGTCCCACACAATGCTCTGTGTTGGGAACCGATGCACGTGAATGATGTGCCTCATGGACCACAAAATCATATCTGAAATCACTCGACACTTTATCTTTTTGTGTACCGATCCTGTCTTTACGGAGTAAAATAGCATCAAATATCCAACAGAATATAAACACCGAGTGCGCGCAACCGCGAGTCTTTCAAACAGTCCTCGACGTCACATACAGTTACAGAGTACCTGTATCACTTGTCGATTTCTGTGGAAAAGTATCCTCCCTCTCCGGTGAGACCAGGTAATTCGAGGGTTCGGAGAGATAATCGTTTTGTGGATACGACCCATGAATTGAAATACTTTCAGTGTACATGGAGCGAGTGCGTACAAAGTGAAGCGGATCTCTGCAGACGCAGAGTAACAGATCGAGTTTCACGTCACTCGATCTCCCTCAATGCTGATCTCTGTGCCTTGGTATAAGAGCACGGGCTTAGAAAGATTTACAGCGGGGATATCTTATAAAGAAAAGATCAGTTTTATCCTTGTGCCAGTCTACGTGATAAAAAATCCATCTCTCATTCGATCTTGTAACTGAGAATAAAGTTAGGGCCTGTGTGCTTTGTGCTACAGACAGGGGCAGGTATTTATAGAGATTAATTTTATAAGTTGTGTTTTTTAATATTGGTGTCGGTGGAGATTGTGTCGGAGATTGATTTGTACTCTTGGCGGAGATTAATGGAAATTTTGGAAAAGAGAATTATTTTGGATAAGTCAGTATGAATGTTACTTTCCAAATAATTAACATTAAAGGTTCGTTGGATTCTGGTAAAGGTGCGGTATGGCCAATAGATAATATTTGTTGGATTGAGACAGTATTTAACACACATTCATTAAATATGAAAGAACTTGAAGCCCTCAAATTAACATTTTCGAATTTATTTTGAGTTCACTAATGTAATCACAACACCTGGAATGGCATGTAATGTAGCTTACTTGGATACATAACAAATTCAAAAAAAAAAAAAAAAAACTGAAAAAAAGAAACTCATATTATGAAATTTGCTGTTAAACGACGCAATAGTAATAGTTCGTGAATGTGTTCATATTTCGCTTTAACTCTATTTCGCGATTTGTCGCGATTATTTTATCCGCATATTATTCACTTAATTCGTACAGATTAGCAAAAATCTATTGCATATCTATTGTGTCGTGATACGCGATCTCCATAAATACCCGGTCCTCGCTATAGACTATCCACACATGTATGTACGTATCTATGTACAGTATGTATGTATAGTATGGTATAGTATAATATACTTTTTTTTATTTTAGTGGGTTATTTTACGACGCTTTATCAACAGCTTAGGTTATTTAGCGTCTGAATGAGTTGAAGGTGATAATGTCGGTGAAATGAGTCCGGGGTCCACCACCGAAAGTTACCCAGCATTTGCTCATATTGGGTCGATGGAAAACCCCGGAAAAAAACCTCAACCAGGTAACTTGCCCCAACCGGGAATCGAACCCGGGCCACCTGATTTCGCGGCCAGACGCGCTAACCGTTACTCCACAGGTGTGGACTATAATATACTATACTATAGTATGTATGCATGTATATTATAGTATAGTATGTATATTATAGTATAATATGTATGTATAGTATAGTATAGTACAGTATGTATGTATAGTATAGTACAGTATGTATGTATAGTATAGTACAGTATGTAAGTATAGTATAATATGTATGCATAGTATAGTATGTATGCATAGTATAGTATGTATGTATAGTATAGTATGTATGGTGTAGTATAGTATAGTATGTATAGTATAGTATAGTATGTATAGTATAGTATGTATGTATAGTACAGTATGTAAGTATAGTATAGTATGTATGCATAGTATAGTATGTATGTATAGTATAGTATGTATGGTGTAGTAAAATATAGTATGTATAGTATAGTATGTATGTATAGTATAGTATGTATGTATAGTATAGTACAGTATGTAAGTATAGTATAGTATGTATGCATAGTATAGTACAGTATGTATGTATAGTATAGTACAGTATGTATGTATAGTATAGTACAGTATGTATGTATAGTATAGTACAGTATAGTACAGTATGTAAGTATAGTATAGTATGTATGCATAGTATAGTATGTATGGTATAGTATAGTATGTATGGTGTAGTATAGTATAGTATGTATAGTATAGTATGTATGTATAGTATAGTACAGTATGTATAGTATAGTACAGTATGTAAGTATGGTATAGTATGTATGCATAATGTAGTATGTATGTATGTATGTATGTATAGTATAGTATGTATGTATAGTATAGTACAGTATGTATGTATAGTATAGTATGTATGCATAGTATAGTATGTATGTATAGTATAGTATGTATGGTATAGTATAGTATGTATGGTGTAGTATAGTATAGTATAGTATGTATAGTATAGTATAGTATAGTATGTATAGTATAGTATGTATGTATGTATAGTATAGTATGTATGTATAGTATAGTATGTATGGTATAGTATAGTATGTATGTATAGTATAGTATGTATGATATAGTATAGTATGCATAGTATAGAATGTATGCATAGTATGGTATGTATGTATAGTATAATACGTATGTATGGTATAGTATAGTACGTATGTATTGTATAGTACAGTATAGTATAGTACGTATAGTATAGTATAGTATGTATGTATAGCATAGTATAATATGTATGTATAGCATAGTATAATATGTATGTATAGTATAGTATAGTAGAGTATGTATGTATAGTATAGTATGTATGTATGTATAGTATAGTACGTATAGTATAGTGTAGTATAGTATAGTATAGTATGTATGTATAGCATAGTATAATATGTATGTATAGCATAGTATAATATGTATGTATAGCATAGTATAATATGTATGTATGGCATAGTATAATATGTATGTATAGTATAGTATAGTATGTATAGTATAGTATAGTATGTATAGTATAGTATGTATGTATAGTATAGTATAGTATAGTATAGTATGTATGTATGTATAGTATAGTATAGTACGTATAGTATAGTGTAGTATAGTAGAGTATGTATGTATAGTATAGTATAGTAGAGTATGTATGTATAGTATAGTATAGTATGTATGTATAGTATAGTGTAGTGTAGTATAGTATAGTATGTATGTATAGCATAGTATAATATGTATGTATAGCATAGTATAATATGTATGTATAGCATAGTATAATATGTATGTATAGCATAGTATAATATGTATGTATAGCATAGTATAATATGTATGTATAGTATAGTATAGTAGAGTATGTATGTATAGTATAGTATAGTAGAGTATGTATGTATAGTATAGTATAGTAGAGTATGTATGTATAGTAGAGTATGTATGTATAGTATAGTATGTATGTATAGTATAGTACGTATAGTATAGTGTAGTATAGTATAGTATGTATGTATAGCATAGTATAATATGTATGTATAGCATAGTATAATATGTATGTATAGCATAGTATAGTAGAGTATGTATGTATAGTATAGTATGTATGGTGTGGTATAGTATAGTATGTATAGTATAGTATGTATGGTGTAGTATAGTATAGTATGTATAGTATAGTATGTATGTATAGTATAGTACGTATGTATAGTATGTATAGTATAGTACGTATGTATTGTATAGTACAGTATAGTATAGTACAGTATAGTATAGTACGTATAGTATAGTGTAGTATAGTATAGTATGTATGTATAGTAAAGTATGTTATAGTATGTATGTATAGCATAGTATAATATGTATGTATAGTATAGTATAGTACAGTATGTATGTATAGTATAGTACAGTATGTAAGTATAGTATAGTATGTATGCATAGTATAGTATGTATAGTATAGTATTATGTATAGTATGCATGTATAGTATAGTATGTATGTATAGTATAGTATGTATGGTATAGTATAGTATGTATGGTGTAGTATAGTATAGTATATATAGTATAGTATGTATGTATAGTATAGTACGTATAGTATAGTGTAGTATAGTATAGTATAGTATGTATGTATAGTATAGTGTAGTATGTATATATAGTTTTTTTTTCATTTTATTTGGTTATTTTACGACGCTGTATCAACATCTAGGTTATTTAGCGTCGAATGTAATGAAGGTGATAATGCCGGTGAAATGAGTCCGGGGTCCAGCACCGAAAGGGTTGAGGGAAAACCCCGGAAAAAACCTCAATCAGGTAACTTGCCCCGACCGGGATTCGAACCCGGGCCACCTGGTTTCACGGCCAGACGCGCTGACCGTTACTCCACAGGTGTGGACTGTATGTATAGTATAGTATAGTATAGTATAGTACAGTATAGTATAGTATAGTATAGTATAGTATAGTATAGTATAGTATGTATGTATGTATGTATGTATGTATGTATGTATGTATGTAGCCTATGCATGTATATTTACATACAGAGTTAACCGTAAATAATGTCATTAATTTCAGGTGGTTATTCTTTGAGATATTTCAATCTCAATGTTTAATACAATTTTGTTCGTTTTTTTTCTTCCTTTTCGAGATAAAAATTGTTTTGTATGAAATTTCATAGCGGGTTTTGGGAAAGTCCTTAGATATCTACATTATTATATAAATTACATAAATTATTATTGTATACAACTCGGGAATTGTTTAATACATCTCGAGCAACTTACAAAAGCTCGAGCTCCAGGCTCTCGGTTTAGCAAATCTGTTGCTCTCTGTGCTTAATTTTATTATCAACATAATACCTTTGACACATAAATAACTGTAGTGGTTCACAATGGCCAATTAATTTGTAAAATGTATAACAGAGCTGAGCAAATATCCTTAAACAATTTTTCTCTGTACAACACATTTGACAAAGTTTCGTACTATCATCTGGTGGTAGATGAAAGAAACTCACTGTCCGATATTACCCGATGTCCGATACTACCCAACTCTCCCCTAAATGTCACAGAATAAACCTAGTTAACTAGTGTCTGACTAATAGGGAAGAAGTGTTTACGTTGAAGTCTGGGGTCTGCTGCGTTTCAGCGAACTCGTAAATCTCGACCACCATTCTGTACGCGTGTGTTGTAAATATTGTCGCCAAGTCCTTAATGTGTAGTAAAGGACCAGACGAGATGTGTTCCCCTACCAACTACACTAAACGCAACTGGCAGACAGGCCACATCAACTCCAGTCCTCATCTTTGTTAACTAAGGCCCAATTGTAATAAAACTCCCTGACTAAAGATCAATTTTGATCGAAGATCGGAAAGTGAACCGAGTTCAGACACTTCTATTGTATAAAACTTTTCTGCGATCAAATTACCTAGGTTCAAATGCAATCTAAGTTCACGTGAAAAGGATCTGGCAACATCGCATAAACAGCTGAAGTATGTGATGCGCGGGCCATGTTGTATAGGTTTGTTCAGTGTCGCCAATCAGCGACTTTAACTCTTTTTCAACAACAATTTCTTTTAACTTTTATATTGCTTAAATAGGGATTTAGCGATCTTCTTAACACCCCATAGTGACAAAATTTAATCTTTCTTTGTTGATAATGGGAAATCTAGCTACCTTCCAACTACTTTTTGGCGACTTTCCGCACACTCTGTTGGAGACACTGGTTTGTTTTGTGCGTTGTAAATAATGGCGGGCAATAAGAAGATTGACCGTTCTCAAAATTGTTATCATGTTATGGTGTTTGATACTGCTAAACATAGTAAAGCTTTATAAAATGACAATTTTTGTTAGTAATACAGTTAATTGAAAATTTATGAATGTACCTATCATATCCATTAATAATTAATGGTTGTTATAAACATAATATAATTATAAGTTATATTATTTGATTACTGCTGAACACGATAAAACCTTATAAAATATAAGAATGTTTGTATATTAAGGCAAGAAATTGAAATATATATATATATATATATATATATATATATATAAATGTATCTACCATATCTATTAATAATAATGGTTATTCTTTTTGCATAATCTGCCACTCGTATACTTCAAACAGAAAAGAAATAACTGAACTTGGATCATCTAACTTAATCGGAGAAATTTCTTCAGTCTAAGTTGACTTTAGTTTAAGACAAATTAATCTCAGATTAGACTTTGTACAACACAAAATTTCAAGTTCAGCTAGAACGAGGATCAATTTAACCTCTGATCTAAGATTAAGTGATTTATACAATCGGCCCTAACAGGTATTGATTGACTGCGGATCCGATTTAGAATCCAGGTAGTGGTGGAGTTATATTGTAATTTCAATAACATTCACCCAAGTCAGTACGGCGTGACTAGTATTGTGATTGGCTCATAGTTGGAATCATTCTGAAGAGACGTAGTGTGTTTTCAAAGAGCGTTCTAGAGAGATAACATCGGAATAATAAGTTCATATGGCTGAATCTAAGTTACATAATTGAGTCACGATCTCCAAAGAAAGCAATCATTCAGTCCTTAACAAACATTCCTAAATACAGGAATAGTCATGCACAATAAGCCCATTCGAGGCTGCAATGCTAGCTTTCAGATTTCTTTTCCGTACAGAGGAAAAAGTGATTGGGAATTTGAGGAAATCCAAATGACTGAGTGTAACGTCAATACAGGAAGTAGGGTAATGGACTTGGGATAAATACACCAAATGAACGGAGTGAAATAAGCTTTGAATAACAATTAATACTGCTCAAAAATTAATAATAATAATAATAATAATAATAATAATAATAACAACAATAATAATGATAATAATAATAATGATAATAATAATAATGATAATAATAATAATAATGAAAATGATAATGATAATAATAATAATGATGATAACGATAATGATAATGATAATGATAATGATAATAATGATAATGATAATAATGATAATAATGATGATAATAATGATAGTAATAATGATAATCATGATAATCATGATAATAATGATAATAATGATAATAATGATAATAATAATAATAATAATAATAATAATAATAATAATAATAATAATGTGAAACGGTACAGCAGAGTCCGTATAAGCCAGTTTCTATCAGATGTGTTTCCAATTCACTGCGGGCTAAAGCAAGGAGATGCACTATCACCTTTACTTTTTAACTTTGCTCTAGAGTATGCCATTAGGAAAGTTCAGGATAACGGAGAGGGTTTGGAATTGAACGGGTTACATCAGCTGCTTGTCTATGCGGATGACGTGAATATGTTAGGAGAAAATCCACAAACGATTATGGAAAACACGGAAATTTTACCCGAAGCAAGTAAAGCGATCGGTTTGGAAGTAAGTCCCGAAAAGACAAAGTATATGATTATGTCTCGTGACCAGAATATTGTACGAAATGGAAATATAAAAATTAGAGATTTATCCTTCGAAGAGGTGGAAAAATTCAAATATCTTGGAGCAACAGTAACAAATATAGAATGATACTCGGGAGGAAATTCAACGCAGAATAAATATGGGAAATGCCTATTATTATTCGGTTGAGAAGCTTTTGTCATCTAGTTTGCTCTGAAAAAATCTGAAAGTTAGAATTTATAAAACAGTTATATTACCGGTTGTTCTGTATGGTTGTGAAACTTGGACTCTCACTGTGAGAGAGGAACAGAGATTAAGGGTGTTTGAGAATAAGATTCTTAGGAAAATATTTGGGGCTAAGAGGGATGAAGATATAGAAGAATGGAGGAAGTTACACAACGCAGAACTGCACGGATTGTATTCTTCATGTGACATAGTTAGGAACATTAAACCCAGACGTTTGAGATGGGTGGGGCATATAGCACGTATGGGCGAATCCAGAAATGCATATAGTGTTAGTTGGGAGGCCGGAGGGAAAAAGACCTTTGGGAAGGCCGAGACGTAGATGGGAGGATAATATTAAAATGGATTTTAGGGAAGTGGGCTATGATGGTAGAGACTGGATTATTCTTACACAGAATAGGGACCGATGGCGGGCTTATGTGAGGGCGGCAATGAACCTCCGGGTTCCTTAAAAGCCAGTAAGTAAGTAAGTAAGTAAGTAAGTAAGTAAGTAAGTAAGTAATAATAATGTTGATGACGATTTTTAAAAGGCGATCAAAATCGTCGATATGGCTTCCTTAGGGATTGAGAGTTATGAATAAAAAGGATATGGAAAACTTCAGTTACGGGAAATGAGTAACAAACTTACAGAAGATGAGAAGTTCTGTGCATATATAAATGGACAAGTCAATTGATAGTCTCATGTTTTAGGTCCTAACTCGAAAGGTATTTAGAGATTGTTTTTCTTTTGTTAATGACCTGAACACAAAGCAACGGTATGTCATGATTATCTCATTTGATTCAGGATGAAGAATGCAACAGATTTATGAAATGAAATATAGTTTGCCCCATTTAAGTACATAACTTCATGTTACTATGAATTTCTGTAACACTCTGTATAATTGCCAACTACTCCTAACGGTAGGCTTTAACTCTGTAACGTAAACACAAAACTAATTTTTGATACACTAAAATACGCTAGTTATGGGATTGTCCAAAAGATTATGGGCCACCCTATAACTATATTTTATAATATAAACATATTATCCACGATATTTCCACCGGCTTAGCTCAGTCGGCTAAAGCGCTTGCCTAACGATCCGGGATTGCGCTCGGGCGCGGTTTCGATTCCCGCTTGGGCTGATTACCTGGTTGGGATTTTACCGAGGTTTTTCCCAGCCATAAGGCAAATGTCAGGTAATCTATGACGAATCCTCGGCCTCATCTCGTTATCACCAATCCCATCGACGCTAAATAACCTAGTATTTGATACAGCGTCATTAAATAACCAAGTAAAATAAAAATATATCCATGATATTTTGTTAGTACGGTTTAAAACAATAAAATTTTGGAAATATGTAACATTTTTTTCCTCCATTGCTGTATTTTGTACGATAATGAAAATTAGTATGTGTAAAACACTTTCAAAATTCAATTCACTGTGCACTTAAGAAGCGTTTCCCACATAATTCAAGAACTATCCAACATTCTGCGACGAAATTTTTTTGTGTATTTATGCGTGTCATATCTATAATATGATGCAAGATCACTCTTCTACCTTTGATAGATTGTCTGATAAAAAATAAATTCTTTTAAAAATACGGTCAAATATTAGTATTGTTTTCTAAAAAAATAAAAAATAAAAAAGTATTTCAAGCTGAAATAATTCACGTTGAGGTATTCGGCTTGCTCATAGGTGCTCGAGGGACTATACCAGCTTTTTTTCGAAGACTTTCGACGGAAATTTGTTCTGCCAACATCTTTGAGAGGTGACATTGTGATAATTGTGTTAAAAAAATCCTGCCAAATTCTGATTAATCACATGGTGCCACATTAATAGCAATTGTAATTTTTCACGCCCTTTTCTTTGTTTCCCTTTTTTTTCAATTTAATGCCTATGTTTACATATATATATATATATATATATATAATAATTTTTTGAGGATATACTGAGTCCATAAGGGCTACCCTCAATGGGGGGCAGTTTAATATTAGTATTATCATTATTATTATTATTATTATTATTATTATTATTACTATTATTTTTATTTGAAAGAGCATGATACTGTAAACATAAGTTTCAGCAATAAAATAAAAGAGAAAGTGAAAAAGTTAACAAGTTTATGAGTTATGAGGAAAAATGCTTCATCACTGCACAGTGAACTGCCACCATTTTGAATTTTGAAAAAATATATAAATATTTTTTTTTTAAATCGTAAAATTGTTTTTTTTTTTTTTTCATATAGCAGAAGGACAGTGTTTTACACCCACGAATTTTCATTATTGTACAAGATACAGTAATGGATGAAAAAAAAAAAGTTAAATATTTCCAAAAATTTTACTGCTGTAAGCTGTATCTAACCCCTTAATAAATATACGATACTTAGCCTACTTACTTACTGGCTTTTAAGGAACCCGGAGGTTCATTGCCGCCCTCACATAAGCCCGCCATTGCTCCCTATCCAGTCTCTATCATATCCCACCTCCCTCAAATCCATTTTAATATTATCTTCCCGTCTACGTCTCGGCCTCCCTAAAGATCTTTTTCCCTCCGGCCTCCCAACTGACAATCTATATACATTTCTGGATTCGCCCATACGTGCTACATGTCCTGCCATCTCAAACGTCTGAATTTAATGTTCTATATTATTATTATTATTATTATTATTATTATTATTATTATTATTATTATTGTTATTATTATTATTTCAAATGAATTCATTTTCTTTAACGTTACATCGTATAATGAAGTAGGGTAGTAAAACATGTCATACATTTCTCCACCACTAAAGCGACTAAACCGGGGCTCGGCCCTACCTGTTGTTCCAACGGATGCCAGAGTATACTAAAAGAGGAAGCTGTGGACCAGCCCAAGTTCCCTAGCGGAGGCGTGAAGAAAAATTATTGTTGGTGGATTTCGTGTTGCGAGCATTGGCATTCCTGGCGTCGGCCATCTGGAGTCTGTCGCTATTACGGCAGGAGCAGAAGTGCTCGGAAAGCATGCGTCGAGGAATAATATTTACTCAGTTTTCTGTTACATCATGAACTCGTCACGTCTTGTTCCTGTCAATGAAGTTCCTGGCAGCCATCTCAACGCTCCCGGTCCCGCGGTACAGCGTGGCTGTCATCTCCAAGCTGACAGATTCATGGGACACAGTCGTTTAGGCGTATGCAAAGAAACCGAAATAGGCCTACTGCGATGATGTAAAATTTATTCGGTTTTGAAACTATGCTGAAAGTTCGTTTCTGAAATGCCATACTTACAGGCCTACCAGTTTGTACTGTTCTCCAAACAGGAGATAAACCATAAAAGGAATGTGCTTACTATTGCGTCATCTATTGGAGCGAAGTAGATACATATATTAGAGTTATAACGTCAGTTTAAAAATCATGCGCTCTCCTGCATATGTTATTTCCTGTATAGAGAGATTAAAAGACCAGGAGATTAACTGTGATCTAATTTTGTAACTAGGGTAGTATAAAAATGTGCATATCGATGTTATGGTTTGTGTTTTGAGAGATAGCCAATAGAGATAAGAGTACCCACGTGTGTGACCTTATGACATCTTATGACATCAACAATCATTCATAGCATCACCCCGCTCCGTTTCATTCCCTGGAGACTTTCTCGTGGTTGGAGTACCTCCGATCCACATTCAGGGAGCCAATCATTCAGCCTACCAGTGAACCAGTTCACCATTAATTCATTCGCTCAATTAATTGATTAATTAATTCCATCTATCCATCCATCCATCCATCCATCATTCATTCAATCCATTCACTCATTCCTTCTTTTCATTCCATTCCATCCATTCATCCCTTCAATCCCTTTCATCCTTTCATTCATTCATCCGTTCATCCATCCATCCATCCATCCCTTTCATCAATTCATCCATTCCATCCTTTCAATCCATTTCATCTTTTCATCCATTCCATCCTTTCATCCTTTCAATCCCTTTCATCTTTCCATCCATTCCATCCTTTCATCCATTCATCCATCCATTCCTTTCATCCTTTCATCCATTCATCCATTCATCCATCCATCCCTTTCATCAATTCATCCATTCCATCCTTTCATCCTTTCAATCCCTTTCATCTTTTCATCCATTCCATCCTTTTATCCTTTCAATCCCTTTCATCCATTCATCCATTCCATCCTTTCATCCATTCATCCATCCATTCCTTTCATCCATTCATCCATTCCATCCTTTCATCCATTCATCCATTCATCCATCCATCCCTTTCATCAATTCATCCATTCCATCCTTTCATCCTTTCAATCCCTTTCATCTTTTCATCCTTTCAATCCCTTTCATCTTTTTATCCATTCCATCCTTTCATCCATTCATCCATCCATTCCTTTCATCTTTTCATCCATTCCATCCCTTCATCCATTCATCCATCCATTCCTTTCATCCATTCATCCATTCCATCCTTTCATCCATTCATCCATCCATTCCTTTCATCCATTCCATCCTTTCATCCATTCCATCCTTTCATCTATTCATCCATTCCATCCTTTCATCCATTCATCCACTCCATCCATTCATCCATTCCATCCTTTCCATCCATTCATCCATTCCACTCATTCATCCATTCCATCCTTTCACCCATTCATCCATTCCATCTTTCATCCATTTATCCATTCCATCCTTTCAGCCATTCGCCCACTCCATCCTTTCATCCATTCGTCCATTCCATCCATTCATCCATTCCACAAATTCATTCATTCCATCCTTTCATCCATGTATCCATTCCATCCTTTCATCCCTGTATCCATTCCATCCGTTCATCCATTCATCTATTCCATCCATTCCATCCTTTCATCCATTCGTCCACTCCATCCTTTCATCCATTCATCCATTCCATCCATTCATCCATTTCATCCTTTCCATCCATTCATCCATTTCACCCATTCACCCATTCCATCCATTCAGCCATTCCACCCATTCATCCATTCCATCCTTTCATCCATTCTATCCTTCCATCCATTCATCCATTCGATCCTTCCATCCTTCCATCCATTTTATCCTTCCATCCATTTTATCCTTCCATCCTTCCATCCATTTTATCCTTCCATCCATCCATTCACTCATTCCATCCATTTCACCATTTATTCATTCACTTAATTCGCCAATAAGTGAATTCTCATTCATTT
Organism: Periplaneta americana; assembly: GCF_040183065.1. Classification (NCBI taxonomy): domain Eukaryota; kingdom Metazoa; phylum Arthropoda; class Insecta; order Blattodea; family Blattidae; genus Periplaneta; species Periplaneta americana. Next base: position 23,178,245 of record NC_091119.1, read on the forward strand.
AGCCAGTTCCGCAACAAGCCAATTCAACATTCATTCAATCATTTAGCCAGTTCTTATGGAAACTAGAAGGTCTACCCCACCATAAGTACCTTATTCTTTACGAAAATTTTATTTAAGATGCACTTTAGTATCAATATTGAAACGCAATTTTTTTATACTTTCGAAGTGCGGTTTCATCATCGATTTAAAAATAAATTTGTTTAAGGTAGCGAACTTGGGGAGACTTACTTTATATTTAAAAGCGAGCAGTATTCTTGCCTAACCAAGCAGAAGTATCAAATGATCGTCTTCCTGGAAATAAGGAACCATTTTATTGCAAGATGACACGACACCAATTAATTGAACGCGATCCCTTTCACTTGAAGGTTGATATTACCAACTACCGCTGCTGCCTACCACAGAGCCAACATTCCTGCAGGCACTGCTTTGAAAAATGATACCGTGTTTACACTGGAAACGAGAGAGGGCACGGGCCCCACCTTGGGTGCAGTTCCGAGTGAGCATTTTTCACTGGTCCTCAATAAAACCGTCCCCCCTGGGGGATCCAGATGTAAAACAATACGGGAGCGCTGGGTGTCACCCGGGAATGGACCACCACGAGGCCATAACATAGTGCACACCCAGGCCTGTCGCTCTCAGCTAATTGGTGGGTGCGAGCTTCCTTAATGAAGTGCAGTCGACTTGAGAAATGACACGGCCTCTGCTAACGTCTTCATCTCTTCCTTGTAGAGTCGTGGCGCTGGTGTTTACTTTAGAATATTACACTTTTACTACGTCATATTATTTTGACCAATAAAACGGTACAGAACGACGTGTTTCAACCAATCATGGTTCCTTATCCTACAATTTTATCACCTCCCTAGCATTTGTTTTTATCACTTCCCTACAATTTGTTTCTATCACCTTCTTGGCTTTTGTTTCTTTATTTGCCAACATTGTACTTTAAATAATTGTACTTTTTAAAATGATTCATGTTTATTTCATCATCCTTAATTAAAACTTTCCTATAACATTTATCTTGTTTATGTTACATCAACTGCTTGTCTATGCGGATGACGTGAATATGTTAGCAGAAAATCCACAAACTATTAGGTTTGGAAGTAAATCCCGAAAAGATTATGTCTCGTGACGAGAATATACTACGAAATGGAAATATAAAAATTGGAAATCTATCTTTTGTCACCGAAGATATTTCGTCATCATATACATTTCGTCATCATTTTATATTGATGGAATTTCGTCATCAAACTAATACAGAAAATTATATTTACGCCGTTTTTATTATTAATCTAAAACCATCACTGTATAATTAAGCTACTCTAATGCTCTGTGCTATCACGGATTTTGAAATTGTATACTTTCATCCTATTTTTATGGAGTTTCAACCAAAATTTTCACTGAAGTTGGATCTATGGAACGTAGGCTACCAAGGATGTTATCTTCTGTTCTATAGGCTTCACACCTATCCAAAATTGGTGCAATTCTGTTATCTAAGAACGTGTATGTCTTCTTTTTCTGCGTGGAGACAGACCTGCTTCTAATTTCTCAATGTCCTAATGTATCCTTGCAGCTTCCTCCTGTAGCAACTGAAGGATATAGTGAGAGGAGGTATATGCTTTGCCCATTATAGTATTGAGATGTCTAAGCCACTCTTCGCATGTATTTGTTGTTCTGGGGAGGTTTTCTCTGGTACGAATGTAACAATTACAAGTATTTGGAGGGAACATGGGCTGCTGCCTAGCTCTGCCTCAAAGTAATCGAAGAATTGGGTTTTCATGGAGAATATCGAAGGCGTGAACTATATCATTCTCTGGTACAAAGGCCAATGCAACCAAGGAATGAAATTGGCTTCTTAGTTCGGTGTTTTTTTTCTTCAAGATATTCTCTTCATAGTCCCTCTGTTTGAATACGTATCATTTTATATAAATATCATCAAGGGAAGCGACACGAAGTAGGAAAAATTGTGGTGGCGAATAGTGATCAGGAAATTAAATTGGTGACAAGATGTAATGGTGACAAAAGTGGATCGGTAACAAAATGTAATACGTGACGAAATCACTGGGTGACGAAAACTCGGTGCCGAAAATTCCGGATCCCATTTCTGTAGACCTACTGACTGTGGATCGACGATTTTATCGCCTTTTAAAAATTCATCCTCCTTAACTGGGTTCGAACCCGCGACCCTGGAATCTAATAGCCATCACTGTGGTCGATGAATCACCTAGGACGACATCAACCAGGTACAGTAATCTGCTTAGTCGGAATTTGAACCAACGGTCTAATGCAGTATTGAACAGTTTGCGGGAAGAATGATGAATGTCACATTTCTGTTAAGGATTAGATAATGATGTAGTGCTGTTTCTATAGAAAATAAAGGTAAGGATTACTGTATTCGTGGTGATAATTCTCCTTTTTACCATTTTTCATAAGAACAACATTAAATTTCGCAGTGATCCATTGAATTAGATAATGACATCAACCTTAACAAAACTGTGACATTCATCGTTTTTCCCGCGAACTCTTCATATGGTTTTGTCTAGATTTAAACCAGAGTCGCTGATGCAGAAACCGAACAAGTTAGCTGTTGGACTAACACACTCACTCACACCTCTTGTTATACACATACATCACTAAAGGAAAATTAGAGAAGAGTATATCTTTTGCACCTCTTCAAGCCAGAATACATTATTTCAATCAGGATCTGTCAACACCTCAAACACTGGTGCAATTATCACCTCGCTAGTTATGATTCATTCTTAGCTTGATTCATGAAAGACGTTAAAACACGTAAATATTCTGTTGAAATACGTAAATATTCTTAGAACTTGTTTTTAAACTGAATTCTGTATGATTTATAAAGAATGACTAACAGAGCTGACGTTACTTCAAGTTGATTGCTAGCCGTCGCGGTAAACTGACAGTTTCAGCATTTCGGTAGCGTTGTGTTACACTTAAGTGCTTTAATTCTGTTCCCCAGTGTATATTTATAATTCCCGTAAGCAGATGTTGGTAATCTTTCAGCTGACAAGACATTACAGTACGGACCGTCAAGATAATCACAGACTAATTCAAAACTGATGCCATGACCCGCATTTCTCCTAACAAGCAACATGTAAACACCTTACCAAAACCATACATCACTGTCAGGTAGAATGTATACAATATACCTATTTCTGAGGGATAGAGTGAGAGGGAGCAACAAACACACCCCCTGTTATCGTCAGTATATCGATTTGGCAATTGAAAAACTGTCTGCAAGAAAGTTGGAATTAACCTTTCAACTTCAAAAGGACTCTTCAGTTATCTCGAAAAGAGATCCTATGAATTTTAAAATAAAATACATGTCATTAAAATAAGGCTTTCCCATTACTGGGGACAGGATTTTTATGTAATATCAAGGTGTGAAATATGTACATATTTATGTAAGAAAAATAAGCTGAATATGTACCAAAATATGTAAAAATCACGAAAATATTTAATATCAATATGTGGCAGGATAACAGAGAGGGTTTGGAATTGAACGGTTACATCAGCTGCTTGTCTATGCGGATGACGTGAATATGTATGTATGTATGTATGTATGTATGTATGTATGTATGTATGTATGTATGTATGTATGTATGTATGTATGTATGTATGTATGTATGTATGTATGTATGTATGTATGTATGTATGTATGTATGCATGCATGCATGTATGTATTAACACTACAATTGGGTATAAACCCGGTATTAGAAGAAAATCCACAAACGATTAGGGAAAACACGGGAATTTTACTGGAAGCAAGTAAAGAGATAGGTTTGGAAGTAAATCCCGAAAAGACAAAGTATATGATTATGTCTCGTGACGAGAATATTGTACGAAATGGAAATATAAAAATTGGAGATTTATCTTTTGAAGAGGTGGAGAAGTTCAAATATCTGGGAGCAACAGTAACAAATATAAATGATACTCGGGAGGAAATTAAACACAGAATAAATATGCGAAATGCCTGTTATTATTCGGTTGAGAAGCTTTTATCATCCAGTCTGCTGTCGAAAAAACTGAAAGTTAGAATTTATAAAACAGTTATATTACCGGTTGTTCTGTATGGTTCTGAAACTTGGACTCTCACTTTGAGAGAGGAACAGAGATTAAGGGTGTTTGAGAATAAGGTGCTTAGGAAAATATTTGGGGCTAAGAAGGATGAAGTTACAGGAGAATGGAAAAAGTACACAACACAGAATTGCACGCATTATATTCTTCACCTGACGTAGTTAGGAACATTAAATCCAGACGTTTGAGATGGGCAGGGCATGTAGGGAATCTAGAAATGCATATAGAGTGTTAGTTGGGAGACCGGAGGGAAAAAGACCTCTAGGGAGGTAGGTGGGAAGATAATATTAAAATGGATTTAAGGGAAGTGGGATATGATGATATAGAATGGATTAATCTTGCTCAGGATAGGGACGAATAGCGGGCTTATGTGAGGGCGGCAATGAACCTCCGGGTTCCTTAAAAGCCAGTAAGTAAGTAAGTAAGTAAGTAAGTAAGTAAGTAAGTAAGTAAGTAAGTATCTTAATAATTAACTAATTTTCTTAAGCTGCTATTCCTTCCATTGTAAAGTACATGCTAGAGTGTTAAAAAAAACGTGAATTTCCCTAAATTTCCGAAGTTGATTTCTTCTCTAAAACTACGTACAATAGAAGAGAAAACGCTCTGAGACGGGCCTAAACCAGAGGGCAGTAACGAGGCTCGTTTCCATACAAGCAGGAAGTTTCGGAAGTTCAATTTCCAGTATTATCCCTCAGACAGAAGAGTGAGTGATTGCCCCTGTTCACATATGGAAGTTCTTTGAACATATTGCATGAAGAGGCCGTTGCAAGAATATTTTGTAGGGGAGGAGTGAAGTGTGAACAATGACGTTATGAAAGATGGATAGAGGCGATTGTTTAAGGAATTTAGGAGGGAGATTCACTGAAGAGAAACATGGAAATGACTCTAGAAATAAGTAGGTACTGTAAGTAGCCATTGGAAAGAAAGTTTCATAAAAAACAACTACACAGGAAACCAATTCACACCGACGTTAAAGTATTCCTTTTTCGTTCGCTATCCAATTTAGTAGCAATTTATTTGATTTATATATCCATTCTTTTCATATATTTAACAATGTATCCACTCCTTCACCCATTCAACAATTCCACCTTTCATACCATCAACTACTCGCTCATTAAAAAATTCCCGCAACCCCACTTTCATTCAACTTTCCCTCATTTCTTCCATCCTTCCCACATATATTCCAATCACCAATTCCCTGAACCCTTCATTCATTGCCCCCTTCACCTGTACATTTTCTCATTTCCTTGTTAATTTATTCATTCCCTTGTTCACCCATTAATTTCCTTATCCACCCTTTCCCTCTTTCATTTCCTCATCCCCTCATCTCATTGTTCATATCTCATTTCATCATTCCCTAGTTCATTAGTTCTCTCCTCCATCTCCTCATTCATTCTCTCATTTCATCATCTCTTCTCCACTAATTTCCTCATCCCTCCGTTCATTCATTCATTTCCTCATCCCCTCGTTCATTCTCACATTTTATCAACACTTAGTGCATTCATTTCCCCATCCTCTCGTTCATTCTCACATTTCATCATCTCTTAGTGCACTTATTTCCTCATCCCCTCGTCCATTCTTACATTTTATCAACACTTGGTGCACTCATTTCCCCATCCCCTCGTTCATTCTCACATTTCATCATCTCTCAGTGCACTTATTTCCTCATCCCCTCGTCCATTCTTACATTTTATCAACACTTGGTGCACTCATTTCCCCATCCCCTCGTTCATTCTCACATTTCATCATCTCTTAGTGCACTTATTTCCTCATCCCCTCGTCCATTCTTACATTTTATCAACACTTGGTGCTCTCATTTCCCAATCCCCTCGTCCATTCTTACATTTTATCAACACTTAGTGCACTCATTTCCTCATCCCCTCGTCCATTCTCACATTTCATCATCTCTTAGTGCACTTATTTCCCCATCCCCTCGTCCATTCTCACATTTTATCAACACTTAGTGCACTCATTTCCCCATCCCCTCGTCCATTCTTACATTTTATCAACACTTAGTGCACTCATTTCCTCATCCCCTCGTCCATTCTCACATTTTATCAACACTTAGTGCACTCATTTCCCCATTCCCTCGTCCATTCTCACATTTTATCAACACTTAGTGCACTCATTTCCCCATCCCCTCGTCCATTCTTACATTTCATCATCTCTTAGTGCACTTATTTCCTCATCCCCTCCTCCATTTTTACATTTTATCAACACTTAGTGCACTCATTTCCTCATCCCCTCATCCATTCTTACATTTCATCATCTCTTAGTGCACTTATTTCCCCATACCCTCGTCCATTCTCACATTTTATCAACACTAATATTTTGGCGAATCCTCGGACCTCATCTCATCTCACTACATCTCGCCAAAATGTAAAAAAATGTAAAAAAAATGTAAAAAAATTGTACAAAATTGTAAAAATTGTAGAAAATTACTAAATTGTAAAACTATAAAAATTTGTCAAAATTGTAATTGTAATATTGTAAAATGTTGACATGTTCCACATCTTAAAGCTTCATTGCTCATGTAAGATCTATGGAATAAAAATAAATGAATGAATGAATGAATGAATGAATGAATGAATGAATGAATGAATGAATGAATGAACTTAGTGCACTCATTTCCCCACCCCCTCGTCCATTCTTACATTTTATCAACACTTAGTGCACTCATTTCCTCATCCCCTCGTCCATTCTCACATTTTATCAACACTTAGTGCACTCATTTCCCCATCCCCTCGTCCATTCTCACATTTTATCAACACTTAGTGCACTCATTTCCCCATCCCCTCGTCCATTCTTACATTTCATCATCTCTTAGTGCACTTATTTCCTCATCCCCTCGTCCATTCTTACATTTTATCAACACTTAGTGCACTCATTTCCTCATCCCCTCGTCCATTCTTACATTTTATCAACACTTAGTGCACTCATTTCCTCATCCCCTCGTCCATTCTTATATTTCATCATCTCTTAGTGCACTTATTTCCCCATCCCCTCGTCCATTCTCACACTTTATCAACACTTAGTGCACTCATTTCCCCACCCCATCGTCTATTCTTACATTTTATCAACACTTAGTGCACTCATTTCCTCATCCCCTCGTCCATTCTCATATTTTATCAACTCTTAGTGCACTCATTTCCCCATCCCCTCGTCCATTCTCACATTTTATCAACACTTAGTGCACTCTTTTCCCCATCCACTCATCCATTCTCACATTTTATCAACACTTAGTACACTCACTTCCCCACCCCCTCGTCCATTCTCACATTTTATCAACACTTAGTGCACTCATTTCCCCATCCCCCCGTCCATTCTCACATTTTATCAACACTTAGTGCATTCATTTCCCCATCCCCTCGTTCATTCTCACATTTTATCAACACTTAGTGCACTCATTTCCTCATCCCCTCGTCCATTCTCACATTTTATCAACACTTAGTGCATTCATTTCCCCATCCCCTCGTTCATTCTCACATTTTATCAACACTTAGTGCACTCATTTCCCCATCCCCTCGTCCATTCTCACATTTCATCATCTCTTAGTGCACTTATTTCCTCATCCCCTGGTCCATTCTTACATTTTATCAACACTTAGTGCACTCATTTCCCCATCCCCTCGTCCATTCTCACATTTTAACAACACTTAGTGCATTCATTTCCCCATCCCCTCGTCCATTCTCACATTTTATCAACGCTTAGTGCACTCATTTCCCCATCCCCTCGTCCATTCTCACATTTTATCAACACTTAGTGCACTCATTACCCCATCCCCTCGTCCATTCTCACATTTTATCAACACTTAGTGCATTCATTTCCCCATCCTCTCTTTCATTCTCACATTTCATCATCTCTTAGTGCACTTATTTCCTCATCTCCTCGTCCATTCTTACATTTTATCAACACTTGGTGCACTCATTTTCCCATCCCCTCGTCCATTCTCACATTTTATCAACACTTAGTGCATTCATTTCCCCATCCTCTCGTTCATTCTCACATTTCATCATCTCTTAGTGCACTTATTTCCTCATCCCCTCGTCCATTCTTACATTTTATCAACACTTGGTGCACTCATTTCCCCATCCCCTCGTTCATTCTCACATTTTATCATCTCTTAGTGCACTTATTTCCTCATCCCCTCGTCCATTCTTACATTTTATCAACACTTGGTGCACTCATTTCCCCATCCCCTCGTCCATTCTTGCATTTCATCATCTCTTAGTGCACTTATTTCCCCATCCCCTCGTCCATTCTCACATTTTATCAACACTTAGTGCACTCATTTCCCCATCCCCTCGTCCATTCTCACATTTTATCAACACTTAGTGCACTCATTTCCCCATCCCCTCGTCCATTCTCACATTTTATCAACACATAGTGCACTCATTTCCCCATCCCCTCGTCCATTCTCACATTTTATCAACACTTAGTGCACTCATTACCCCATCCCCTCGTCCATTCTCACATTTTATCAACACTTATTGCATTCATTTCCCCATCCCCTCGTTCATTCTCACATTTTATCAACACTTAGTGCATTCATTTCCCCATCCCCTCGTTCATTCTCACATTTCCTCATCCCCTCCTCCATTCTTACATTTTATCAACACTTGGTGCACTCATTTCCCCATCCCCTCGTCCATTCTTACATTTCATCATCTCTTAGTGCACTTATTTCCTCATCCCCTCGTCCATTCTTACATTTTATCATCACTTAGTGCACTCATTTCCTCATCCCCTCGTTCAGTCTCACATATCATCATCACTTAGTTCACTCATTTCCTCATCCCCTCCTTCATTCTCACATTTTATCATCTCCTTTCCACTAATTTCCTCATCCCCTCATTCATTCTCACATTTTATCATCTCCTTTCCACTAATTTCCTCATCCTCTCTTTCATTCGCCCATTTCACACATCCCCTCGTTCATTCGCCCATTTCACACAACCCCTTGTTCATTCGCCCATTTCACACATCCCCTCACCCATTTGCTCATTTCACACATCCCCTCGCCCATTGTCCATTTCACACATCCCCCGTTCATTCTCCCATTTGACACACCCCTCATTCATTCGCCCATTTCACACAACCCCTCACCCATTCGTCCATTTCACACATCCTCTCGCCCATTTGTCCATTTCACACATTCCCTCGCCTATTCGCCCATTTCACACACCTCCTCGCTCAGTCGCTCATTTCACATATCCTCTCGTTCATTCGCCCATTTCACACACCCCCTCGCTCAGTCGCTCATTTAACACATCCCCTGATTAATTCGCCCATTTCACACATAATATCCTCGCTCATCCGCCTATTTCACACAGTTCCTCGTGTATTCGTCCCATTTCGCATCCACTCACTCAATCGTCCTTTCATTCATTCACTCCTTCTCTGGTTCATTCACATTATTATTTTAATATAGCAGACAGTTATCGTAATGTTATCAAAAACTTAACTTGTTTATTCATGTTATACCTCAATCCATTATCGTATCCTCTTATCTCTTCATTATGGTAGTGGTGCTAATGATTTGGGAATATTGGAAGCATTGAAATTATTTCGAAATCACGAGCGGTGCTCTGTTTCAATATAGTTAAAAGGCATTCTGATGTAACAGAAGATAACGTAGTAATAAAAGTTCCAACCGCCCATTTCACACACTTCCTCGCTCATCCGTCTATTTCACATGGTCCCTCGTTTATTCGTCCCATTTCGCATCCACTCACTCAAGCGTCCTTTCATTCATTCATTCCTATCGTTCATTCACTTGCATAATCATCATTTCCTTTATTTTATTTTAATACAGCAGTCAGTTATCGTAATGTTACCAAAAACTTAAGTTGTTTATTCATGTTATACCTCAATCCATTATCTCATCCTCTTATCTGTTCATTATGGTAGTGGTGCTAATGATTTGGCAATATTGGAAGTATTGAAATTATTTCTAAATCACGAATGGCACTCTGTTTCAACACAGTTAATGGACATTCTGATGAAACACAAGAAAATGCAGTAATAAAAGTTCCAACCGCCGTACGTTAACGAGTCAGAACCATGCTTGAATTCTGGAAACAGTCTCGTATACAAAAGAATGCCAGACCAGTGTTCACGCAGGTAAAGGCAGATCCTCGGTGTTATGACATCAAATTGGAAACCTTTAACAGGATTACACGCGCGCGCATCTTGCTCGACAGATGGTGAAGAGCAGGCGGACGAGATTTGTATCTCATCAGTTTATGTTACGGATGTTGAGAAGAGGCTATCAGGCCACTCAGCCGAGGAGGTGTCCGCTCTCAGAGATGCGTATCTGCGAGGGGACATTGCTATCGGTTCTTCAACACATTTGGTGCCGGAGTGCTTATTGAACAAGAATACCAGCTAGTTATGTGTGTCCCTCTGGGAGAAGGGCGAGAGCTTACACGTTTTAAACGGGGAAAGCGTTAGGATTATACAAAGCTATTCTAAAGTTACATACTCGAAATCAGGGTTTAGTCGTATTTGTCCACTTCTAAAAACGCGACAGACTTTCAATGTAAATGTGCAAAAATACGGCAATCCTATCGGACTTGAGAGGAAACTAAAAAAACAAAGACGATAATAATAATAATAATAATAATAATAATAATAATTATTATTATTATTATTATTATTATTATTATTATTATTATTATTATTATTATTATTATTATTATTTATTTTAGCTGGCAGAGTTAAGGCCGTAAGACCTTCCCTTCCACTCAACCAGCAAAAAGTATACATACATATGTATGAACTTACAAATAATTCAACAATTTGATTTAGATAAGAGTTACGTGTAAACAAGAGTTATTTACGAATTACACAGCAAAATACTATGAATTATTAATTAAACACTGAAATACAAACTATGTAGCAGAATTAAGCTAAAATAAATAGAATGTTAATATATTTCAAATAATGTTAGATAATAGAAAGAGATTATTATGAGACAATTTTGAAAATACAGCACTATCAGGATGCATGTCTAAAGGAAGGAGTAACAATGTAGACAGTGAGAGTTTATAGGGAAAAATAATCAAATATGTATATGAACGAATTTAATTCTAGAGAATCTAAATTTAAATAGAATGTTACTGGAATGCGCAACGTTCAAGAAGCTATTCAGAAATAAAAATAGGTACTCTGGAGTAGATTTCATGTATGCTAAAAAGCAGGGTTTAATCTAGAAAATAAATAATTGTCGCAAAAATGCACAAATGAAAAATTAATAAGTTATGCACAAACAAAAAGTTATGTAATTTCTTTCTTGGAATTTTATTATTTTCAATCCATCTTACCACACTCTAGATATACTTTACATATGTAAGTAAGTTATAAAACATTTTAGAATCAATTACTGCTGAATTTACGTCACATTAAAATACGTTATTATTTTATGGGCTCTTTAAACATTGAAGTTCTTTACGAGTAGGTCCTTCAAGATTTATTGTTAACAGAATGCTGACTTTTTTTTTTTACTGAAAGACGGTTTCTAACTACAGTTTTACAAGATCCTAGCCCACAATTTACAGTATGCGATGGAATTGTATAAATCAATTAGAAGAAACTGTTCTCTTAACTTGTGAACTTACATGAATTGTACCCATTTTTTAAATCCATTCCTGAACATCCATTGCTCAATATTTTTTTGAACATTGCCCATGCCATTAGCATTTAATTTAAATTCAGATTCTCCAGAACTGATTAGTTCATGCACGTCTCTGACTTCATTTTCTCCATTACCATCTTCGTTTCTGAAGTCTAATGTGGCTGTCGCATTTTTGCACATTCATATTGAAAGTTTGTTGCATTTTTAGAAGACGAGTAGCAAAATGTGACAAATGCGATTGTGGCTTAAACCCTTCTAAAAAGTTAAGCGGACAGTTTCGTCTAACTAAACAATATGCTGCAACAATTCTAGTTTCCAAAAACTCCAACCACAATTACAGCAACACAGACACTGACATGAAAATACAACACATTCAACCAAAAAACCAGAATCTCAATACTAGAACAATACGTAATTTATAGGTCTAGACACACAAAAACATACTCACAACACATTCTCAACATCCAATTGAATTTCAGAACAGAAAACCAGAAGATAGCGCTGGAACTCACTAGGATTCAAAAGATGATCCAAATAACATCGAAACTAGTCAATCAGGTATAATAACATTATGATTTAAAACACTAACTCAGTGAAGTCGTTATTTATTTAATTGAAATGACTAAATAGTTCATTAGTGATTGAATGAATCTTGTAAAAACTCAAATTAGAAACTGTATTTATAGTAAAAAAGAGTTAACACTTTGCTAACAATGGTCATAAATAAATAGATTTCTCAAGTGTTTTCAATGTTTGGAGTGTTTCTTAAAAATATATGTATTTTAATGTGAAATAAATTCTGGAGTAATTGATTCGAAACTTAGGTATAAATTTTCAGCGACCTTCCTAAACATATTGAGTACAACTGAAAGATGCAACTGGTGTCATTGACTCGCTTCTACAGAAACAAGTACCAGGACCCGTGGGTGAAGCCGTCACATTAAAACTGAAGAAAGTATTGCAGAGGAATCCAGGATTTGAAAAAATGAAAAATGTGTGCTCCGTCCTCCAGAGGGAAAGCTTCAATTGTCAATTACCGTACGTATCTTTTGCTGTGGCAGCGATGAAATTTGCACCTATGATGTCATGTGCTGTCAAAAGAACCATTTCGTCCTGAGTAACAATAGAAAAAACTTCTCAGTCGAGAATCTTGAAAAGTATTTGGCCATATATTGCAACCAGGAACAGTACCAGTAAATAATGTTGTTTTATTTGTTTGTTACTTTTTAAAATAATTCTTGATTAAGTTTGAACAAATTTAATTTAAAAGTTGTATGTGCACTGTACCTTTTATTTATTGAAAATTGAAATGTATGTAGTTATATGAAGACAAATTATATTAGATAAAATGTTAACTGTTACAATAATTTATTCAAACTACAAATAATGTTAAAGAGGAATCTTATAAATTTTGATAAATAGTTTGGTTCTTGAAAAGATCAGTTTCGTGGTCCATGTTGCCTTAATAAATAAATAAATAAATAAATAAATATATATATATATATATATATATATATATTTTTAAGAATAACTGTAAGGATACATTTTTAACGATCTGGCAGTTTTTGCGACTCCTTTTCATAGGTTGGACATAAACCCTAAAAAAATATATTTCACCTATTCCAAAAACCTAAAATGGTCTTTTTAAAAACCTAAAAATTCGGTCCCTATTTATTAGTATAATATGTAGCTAATCGGCGATGTATGCAATGGATTTTTTAGTAGGTAATTTTACGACGCTTTACCAACATCTTAGGTTATTTGGCGTCTGAATGAGATGAAGGTGATAATGCCGATGGAATTAGTCCGGGGTCCAGCACCGAAAGTTACCCAGCATTTGCTCATGTTTGGTTTAGGGAGAACCCCGGAAAAAACCTCAACCAGGCAATCGAACCCGGGCCACCTGGTTTTGCGGCCAGACCCGCTAACCGTTACTCCACAAGTGTGGACTGTATACAATGGAGGGAGAAAGGAACTGGCCACCCTACCCCATTATCTCCTGGCCTAGTTGCCTCATGAGTGGCGCCTTCTTCATATCACTTGTGAGATTGAGACCTGTCTTCGGACAGTTGACTAAACAACATTATCATTTCTCAGCCAGGTGAGTTGGAGATTAGCTTCCAAGCTTTCGATGGCTAGCTCTTCTTCAGGGACGTCGAAAGCTTGGAAGCTAATCTCCAACTCACCTGGCTGAGAACCCGAGAAGAGTTATTCTACATCAAACGCCGGGAAAGCCTCAAGTCATACAACATTATCATTATTCGAAGTTTGATATAGTTTTGTACACAAATTAAGGAAGCGAACTTGTCGTTGGATGGAGTTCGTGATTAAGCAGATTTCTTGTGTAGGCCCTAATTCAGGTCTGTAACCAAGTGAGCGAAGTCTCCGCCGCCATCAAATGGCTCCGGATGGCATCTTGTTTTATGGTGATATCCGCATTGTACCAACAGGCGGACGGGTACACACAGAGCAGCAAATAGACCCGTGCTGTGCGTAACCCCCTTTCCCTCTCCTTCAAGTCCTGCATTTGATAGACACCCTTCATCCCCTCCGACCCTTCTTTATGCATTTGTGCAGTGTTGCCAAGTCTGGCGAAAATCCACCAGATTTGGTAACTTCTTCTCTCTCAGTTGGAAATAGATTAATTAATTGATTATAACGGACCAAATCTAATAATTATCATTTATCAGTATATTTTCTTCATATTTATTTGAGAAGTAGATTATCACTTTCTACACATAGGTGTGTCATTTTTCGTATTAACGATATATGCGAAATGTGTTATAATCTTAATTTCGTACAAGGAAAATACAAATCCCTTAAGGGGACACTATGGTGAAATAATGGTGAAAAATTAAGATAACACACTTTTTTTTTCTGATCGTAATTACAGAGAAACTTCTCTTTATGGACACCACCAAGATACGGACACTTCTCATATACGGAAAGATTTTTATGTCTTAACTGAAATAATATAGAAATAATGATAAATTTATCTCTCGTTTACGGACACTTTAAGACACGGACACGGACAGCTGTTTCAAAGTCCTAAAGCTTGCTTTACCTCCTGACTGCGGACAGAACTTGGATTTCAAGACCTAATGTGTTACAAAATTGGAAAATTTAGTTTTGAGAACTGTACAGAAATTCTTTAACATGGAAGAAGACAATAAGGATCTCGTAGGCTACCACTAGCCTAGCCGGCTACCCCTTGTTAGCTGGAAGTGGGTGGATAAACAAAGTCATAAAATTTAACCTGTCTGATGGGTCCAAGGTTTCCGCGATCGTGAAATTGTATTCGACACATGATAGGGTTAGTAGGATTATTCTCTTCACTTTAATCAGTTGTTCGGTTTCGAGAGACATTGCATTTGAACGTAAAGGTTAAGTTGAAAACTGTAAATTACAGTACTGCATAACTGTAGACCTAGAATAAAATTCCATTGCACAGTACTGTATTTTCCTTTTTCGGTTTTATCTACTGTAGTTTAAAGTTCCAATTAAACTACAATAATACATTTCATTTAAAGAGTGAAGGGATACATAATGCATATTATAAATTTACTGTTATGGGTAGATTGGAGGCCTCCCTCCTAATAAAGGACACCTCCCAGATGCGGAAAGATTGTTACGTCCCTTCGATGTCCGTAAATAAGTTTCACTTTACACTATTTAAGACAGATTTTAAATGATCTAGCCATATAATCAAAGTGACGAAATATGCAGTACATCAGTGAGTTGAAAGAAATGTCTTTTTTTACGCTGTATTCTCGAATTTATATTTTTAAGCAGTTTATTAATATGAAAATCTCCTTGCACAACAGTGCAGAGGTCAATTAAGTGTTGATAAAGAGATTAACATTTCTATGAAATATTAATATTAAGTTCCATCGGGGCATATTCAAATTTCACTTAGATTAAAATACGCTGTAATCGCAAATGCATTATGTTTAAAACTTTATTGTTATTCTTTATTATTTACACCGAGCTCAAAAAGCTAAATAATTTTTTATTCCCATGACTATTTACAAACTTTTGAGCAAATATGAACTAAAATGTTTCAAAACTTTGACGCAAGGAGTCTTTTTTGTGACGGAAATATAAAACATATCTACAAAATATAATTTAAAAAGTATTTGCCCTAATGGCAGCAAATTTTGTACAGATGATAGTATTGTAGGCCTGTTTATATAGTTTAAATTTTGGATTAAAAATTGTGAAAGTTTTAAAAACCATATGAAAGTTCAAAATTAAGTTAAATGTATCGCGAAATTGATAGAAATCAACGAAATTACTTCATAATCGCGATATTTTCAACAAAAGCAGTTTTTATGGAAAATACGAAAAATGACTCTTTCTTCCAAATAGAATGCGAAAGCGAAAATTTTCTTCGTTATAAAATATACAGGAACCCGGGACCGTCAAATCCGTAACCAGTTGCTCTACGAAACTGATCTACCCGGTAGCCATTTTCGTACGAAAATTTTGTCTTTAAGGAATATTACGTAATAATTTTTACTATAATATGTTCAGTACAAAAAACGGAAACAGTTGTCATTCACGAGATAAATTAAATCACAACTTGTTAGTGTGCAATAATGAAGAGTGTGCTCCCAAAACGCGTCAAGTCCATTTTTATGACAAGACATGGGTACGGTCTACGGACTGAGCGAGCTTTCAAGTGATACGCACAATAATACACTCTTTTAGACATGGATTGGCGTTCTTTTGGAAGAAAAGAAGCTTAAAATATAATATAGAGATCAAAAACATTATACAGTCAACTCCGGATATAGTGAACCTCTGCGGACTTGCATATTTCGTTCACTATATCCGAGGTTCACTAAATCCGAAGTGTCTCTCCCCGAACTTTAAATGACAGGAATGAATGAAATTGTGAACAAGAAAATAAAATATTTCAATTTTGTGGAATGGATTACACTGTATACTGTTACTCACAGTTGATTTGCTTAAACTATGCTGTCGACCCACGTCCGCTTGCGAAAGGCCACACTCAACGTCACCTAGAATATTCGCCCTATCTTCCAAAGAAATCACTTTACGCTTGACATTTTTATACAGTACATTCACTGTTCGAACACTAGAAATAGACTGATCAGGTACAAATGACAAACGCTGTTATGGTGTGACTGCGTACTCAGCCTTGGAATTTCCCGGGTCACTTAATGGAAACTGGGAGGGGACTGATGGAGTTTGTAAGCCATCGGAATCTTACCGTCATTTATGCTCTGGACATAATGTTCGTCCCCTTTTAATAAAAGAAGGCAATTTCATTTTCCGTTGTTTCGATACTATCCGTCATAATGGGAATGTTTCTGAGAACAAAAGTCAACCCTTTGACGGTGGAGGGTTAGAAATAGCAGTAGAGTAGTGTGCCTGAGAACAGAATGGCAATCCTTCGACGGTGGAGTGTTAAGGTTGCCACGTGTTGCCTGAATTTACAGTACAGCTCACTGTCTAGGAACCATTAATCCTACCTTTGTCCTATGTCTAAAGGAGTAAGAAACTTTGGATGTTATTCTCAACACATTCTTTCAATTTTATACAAGGTCTGACTTCAAATAAGAGTTTGTTAGGATACGACCCTGTGGTTCTTAACAGTAAGATTAATTTACAATGAAGTTGCTCAACAGACTAATTGGGTGTCAAGAATGTGATTGTGTAAATTTTATAGCGAGAAATTACAATGAAAACAACGATAATCCCAGTGCATAAACCACATACTCCAGAAGCTAAGCGATTTAAGCAAGGATGAATTTCCAATTTCGAACACCAATACACAGATCACAAACATTTATGACTAAGTGGCGCGGTATGGCGGAATTTTGAAGCAGATAATGCATATATCAGTGGTATTCAATCTATTTTGCTAGCGTATCCCCCAAAAAAACTTTCTTTACCTTCGCAATCCCAAACTGTAATTATATGAGAAATAACAAAAAACAATGAAAATATGCAAACTTCAATAATTGTCAACAAATATAATAAAATATCTCTAAGGGTACGCGTACCATAGGTTGAATACCACTGGCGTATAGGACTACTTCATACAGAACATAGAACAAGAACCGTACAGATACAGTTGCTGAAATTCACACACGTAGAAAAGATAAAAAAAAAACTTAATAAAATCAAACGTAGCACGAAAATATAATATACCAATGAACAATGACAACTACACTGAAGAATTAAACACAATAAAACATATAGCACAAGACAATGGATATAACCCTAACATAATAGACACACTAATAAAAAAGACAAAACAAAAACAGAACAAATCAACACAAATACCACGTGAGAATAAATACATAACATTAACATATCACAATACCAATACCCACAAAATTGCAACTTCATTCAGAAAACTAAAATACAAGATAGCATACAAAACAAATAACACGACACAGAAATATCTAAATAATCACATTGAACATTCAAATAAATATAATTCAACTGGGGTTTACAAACTAAAATGCAATAGTTGCCCACATTTTTACATAGGACAGACAGGAAGATCCTTTCACACAAGATATAATGAACATATTAAAGCTATAACCAAACCCTACATCACATCAAATTAAGCAGAACACATTATCAACAATAATCATGACTACAATAATATAGAAACAGATATCGAAATTTTACACATCACACCAAAAAGTTCACAGTTAAACATCTTAGAACAATACGAAATACATAAACATACAATAACATACCCACAACACATATTTAATACACAATTAAAGTTCAATACCCACATAATATTCGATGTCATGATACGTCATAACACACAAACAACACACCCCCACCCCTACAACCGACAAATGCACATCGCAGAATTCAAGATCACCAATAGTTCAGAAGACACTGATGAAGACGTAACATCACGTCGAAACGGGCCGTCTGTCCAAGGTATATTACCTTCTTTAAAAAATTTTAACACTTTTTAACGTGTGACTAAACAATTTTATGTTTTTAACAAACAAAGTGTTAACGTGAACTATAATCAACGAAGATATATTTCCCGATTTGTTACAAACGCTTAAACAATTAGCTACAATTACTGCTCAAATTAACACTTATTTCGATTTTATTATCAGGGAAGAAAAACGGTCTGCTGCGGAATGAGCGAAGGTAACTTTTCAGTTAAAAAAATATTTCCTGATTTAACCATTGTGCTCTTAAGAATCAGAAGGTATTAAAAATATTCAAATAGCATTTTACGGCTATTATTATTATTATTATTATTATTATTATTATTATTATTATTATTAATGTTTACATTCGAAACAGTTTATGACGATTATTGCTCTCAGCTTGGTGAAATCTTTGAAGTTTGGTGCAATCGGAAAACTTTTCTATTCATAAGTTGGTGAAAATTAAATCCTTGGCTTGGCAACCCTGCATTTGCTACATCCCTTCCACATTTTTTACTCCTTCGTCTACTCGCCCGTTGTACTCTATATACAAACAAAACTGGTCAATGAAGATGCCATTTTGTTATCCACAACGCGTCAGTTGAAGAGAGAAAAGGAGGGACCAATTTGTGAAGAGGAAGACACAAGCAAGAAATAGGAAGCGATAATATACCTACTATGAGGGAAAATAGGCTCTACCTAGACATGTAACATACAGAATAAGACTTTTCCACACGGTACTTCTCTAGAATATTAGGTCTAGCATTTTTGTAGCATTTCGACCTCTCAGTAGATGGGCACATGATAGAGACCTGGCATTGTACTTCCACATGTCAAGAAGCTCTGATAGCAATTTATTCAGAACATCATATTCATATTATTCCTATTATATTAATTTTATGAAGCTTTGAGCTACAATAGCAATCGGCCAAATTAACAGAATACAAATTTAAAATATAACATACCAATTTTATAACACAATATTTCCTGACACATTAAAAATTCATTAATGGAATAGAAGAGGTATCTTAACAACTAATTATAAAATTTAGTTTTAAATGCATTCAGAGTCCAATTATGTTATTTGATATTTATTTTATTGTAAAAATTAATACCTATCACCATTCAGGGTGATTCAGACCACATGTAACAGTCATTTATTTCGGAAACTAGTGCATTAAAGTTTTCGAGAAAAATATATTTATTACTAAACCACATGTGAACTTTCAATTGAGATTAATTTCATCAATCAGCTCTAACAGGAAGTAGGGTCAGTGGCGTATCACTTTAAAATTTCAAATGGGAGTATGGGTCAACTAGGGTACCACTTGATAGAGCTCTTCAAAACAAACAACTTTCATGGGAAACGTTTTTATTAATTCCTACTCTTTCAAACGTACTAAAAGGCAATGGGTGATTCGGACCACACGTAAGTAATTTATTTCGGAATCTAGTGCATTAAAATTGTCGAGACAAAAACATTTATCACTAAACCACATGCGAACTTTCACTTGAGCTTCATTTCATTAATCAGCTCTAACAGGAAGTAGGGCCAGTGGCGTATCACTTTAAAATTTCAAATGGGAGTCCGGGTCAAATAAGGTGCCATTTGATAGAGCTCTTCAAAACAAACAACTTTCATAGAAAACGTTTTTATTAATTCCTGTTCTTTCAATGAGAAAACGTACGAAAAGGCAATATGTGATTCGGACCACACGTGTCATTTATTTCGGAATCTAGCACATTAAAATTATCAAGACAAAAATATTTATTACTGAACCACATGTGAACTTTCACTTGAGCATGATTTCATTAATCAGCTCTAACAGGAAGTAGGGTCAGTGGCGTATCACTTTAAAATTTCAAATGGGAGTCCGGGTCAAATAAGGTACCATTTGATAGAGCTCTTCAAAACAAACAACTTTCATAGGAAACGTTTTTACCAATTCCTACTCTTTCAATGAGAAAACGTACAAAAAGGTAATGCCATCAATATTGAGAAATGTTAAAAAAACTACATTGTAAACAAGACAATTAATGTTGACATTTTACTGAAAGACTGGACAATTCCATTAATTTTTACAAATGTTCAACTGTCTGCCGTTCTGAGCACCACACACCCGTACTCTTCTTCTAACACTGTCAGTGACTCGTAACACTTCAGCTTGGTAAAGTGACTGGCAGGCCTCCCGGATTCGCTGTTTTATGTCATCTCTTATTGTGGGACAGTCTGTACCCTTATACTCCCATTTTTTCTCCATTATCTGTCGAATACAAAATATCTGGTCAATAGTTGATCTATTACGCCTAAAACCACACTGATGATCCCCGATAATTTTATCATATGTGTTGAATTGTTTCTTGTTCTTATGAAAGAAAGTTAATAATATATTTTTACTAGTGGCTTGTGCAGCAAATGCTGCAAACTAAGTTCATTAGACGTTCAAATAAACATTTTTCAGGCTTACAGTATTTTGAATGAAGAATACCAGACATTTTGAAAGTTATTTGCTTCCATAATAATGAAACATACTCCCTCTTAATGCTTTTTAGGCCAAATACTTTTTCTTGAACCTATCCATCTTCAGTTTTTGAGATTCAGCGCGAAAACGCAAGTAACATTGTCAGAGCGATCAGTGGGTTTTTCACGTGGGAGTAAAGCAATAGCTATTTGAGGTCATTGTGGGTTACAAAAGTCAGGTTTACTATGCTTACGAACAATAGACATAGCATTTTGGTAGAGCTGCTGCATGTAGATATTGAAATGTAGAGGGTAAAATCATTTTATCCTGCTAAGAGATCTTGCTGAAATGATTGAGAGGCTACAAAATTTTGCAGGCCTCTTATATTATCAGTAAGTAATACCGTCTTTCCTTACGAACTGTAATTTTTGCGCTCTCTCGAGCCAATACCGAAGGGAATGACGCATATAAGTATCTACGGCACTAAATATATGAAAAAGACCCAACTCCACTTGATTAATAAGTATAAAAATATTTTATTTTAATAACAATATAATCTTACGTAAGTTTTGTAATTTATATATATATATATATATATATATATATATATATATAAAATAGTCCCCACTCAGTAAATTATAGAAATGAAGATCTAATTTAACATATTCTCTATATCTGCTTATATAACCCTAAAACGTTTCACGTTCCTATCATCACTGTAGCATTAATAGTCACATCATGGCATTAACTATAATGAAATTTCATTTCTAATGGTAATAATGTCTTCAAACCACCTCAAGTTTTGTAGATTTTAATATCCAATACACAGCTTTACTCAGAAAATTACACACCGCAGAATCAGACCTGTAAATTACTTTTACTATGTCTTGTAATTTTTAATAACCAATTGAATTTGATCTCTAAATATGTCAGCAATCCTGCAGGTCATAGCCTTCGTTAATAGCTATTGTTTATTGTAGTGTGTGTTTTGTTTTATTCTGAAATCATGGCCGTGCTGAAATGCAATTAGTTCTCAAAACTGAAGAAAGATGGATTTCGGAAAATAGGAAAATAATTTAGGAAAATTGATATTTCGCTGAAAACTGCTATTTTTCTGAAAAGCTTTGGGTTCCAAGCTTCAAAATGAGGGGTCATTTATTAAAATCCGTTCAGCCGTTTTCCCGTAATTTCCATTACCAGTTCAAATTATATGCATAGATATATCCGAATAAAGACGTTCAGTAGGGTAATTAATAGACTTTTGTGCGAGATCGTGCGTATTTGCTTGTTTTCCGCACAGAACCAATACGCGGTAAGTGTGAAATACCACATTCAGTATTCCCAACGTAACACACATAACAATTTCCCTCTTCTTACCGCTTAAGCGCGACATTCATTTTACTGCTTTAGGCTTTTAACATATTATTTTTAGAGACGTTTAACATATCAATAATTATAAATTGGAAACTTACCACTGCAATTTCACCTAAAATGTTAATTATTGTTTTTAAAATATTTGCAAAAATTAAGTAAAGTCTACTACTCCACGAAACTTATTGCATTCCTGATACAAGTAACATTAAGGAGGCCGTGAAAAAATCAACAAGATTCCAGATGCCGATGTTATTACTGCAATATGTAATATAAATAATATTGTTAAAATATTAAAATGAAAAATAAATCATTAAATAACCTTACCATTTGTTTTAAGTTCGCATTTATAGACTGGGGGGGGGAAGGCATTTTAAAGCAACAATGTTGAAGATAGATATTTTTGTTTTACAAATTTGCCGTCATTGAACAGAAACCAAGATGGAGATTTCATTGCAACTAATTAGAAATTCCTCTTTCAGGTATGTAATAAACGGTCTTCGCAAAAAATAATGTACGATACACGAGCGGTAGGTTTTCTTTCAATTCTCGGAAATTAAAAAACTCAACTACGTTTCGCTTTTTCAAACTTTCCCTCGAACATGAAAACTTCAACATACCGCTCTTGTAACGCATATTACTATTTATATATCCGAATAAAGAAGTTTAGTAGGGTAATCAATAGACTTTTTCACACAAATTTTGATTATTCTGTTTAAAATGCCGTCCACGAATCTGCAAGAAAGTAGGCCTAATAATTCCAAGTGTTAGCCATTCACATATTAACTTAATTGGAACCTCTTAACACACTCTTATGTTAAGTAACATGTGGCAGTTGCACCTTTCAGTGTGTTAAACATTTGAAATACAAACTGAAGCAGCTGTACCGTGTTATCACGACGAGAGAGAGAGAGAGAGAGAGAGAGAGAGAGAGAGAGAGAGAGAGAGCAGGAGAGGGAGATGAGCTTAGCGTCGCGTCGTTTTCACATTGCTTTCGAGAGATCGATACCGTTGCACCAACCCTACACCACTAGCACCAATCCCGGCGACGCAAACCATTCACTAGCACAAGGGCATGTGCTTCCAACCTAACCCCCTACGGCACAATAAAGGCCTATAGCAGCCTCTGTAGGGTACGCACACATTATAGAGCCGACCAATTGAATTTCACCGACGTCACACAATGCAATCATTTACATTGTATACACCAAACACAAATAGCATAATTTGTTTGTAGCAGCAGCAAAAATATGTTTAGTTATTTGTGTCATACCTAATGATAGCCATTAACTCCCGTCATAGCTGCGCTTTTGAGCATGGCCCTTCATTCTATATTACCGCAAAATTCTAGCAATTGTCTGCATTTCGACTCCCTGTTTGCTGTGAGCTTTGTACTCTAATGGAATCGGTTAATTCTCCAGTAATGCTAATTGTACTTACCAAGAAGCACAATGTGTTAAATAAATATGATTACACAGGGTTGCCATGTTTTGGCGCTTTACATGACTAAGGATAATTTTCAACGACTTTTTCATGCCATTTTTATTAAGACAAATATATCTTCATAAAATCTTTTGATTTCATCCTCTTCAGGGAAATAAGTACTGTCATGATGACATCATACTTAAAATACGGCAGACATGTCTACCTTCTCCTACAGACGAGCATATACATGCACAGGGACATCATTTTATTTTTACTAACATTTCTAATATTTTTAAAATTCGCTCTAGAATATGCCATTAGGAAAGTTCAGGATAACAGAGAGGGTTTGGAATTGAACGGGTTACATCAGCTTCTTGTCTACGCGGATGACGTGAATATGTTAGGAGAAAATCCACAAACGATTAGGGAAAATTCGGAAATTCTAGTTGAAGCAAGTAAAGCGATAGGGTTTATTTATTTATTTTATTTATTTAAATTTAAATATACAGAATAAAGAATATAATTACAAAACAAACAAGAGAAATAGAAATAAAATAATACAAGCAATATAAAAAGAATATACAATAGTATTAACAAAATTTGAGACCGAATGAGCAGCGCTCGTGCTCGGTCGCAGTTCAGATAGGGTTGGAAGTAAATCCCGAAAAGACTAAGTATATGATTATGTCTCGTGACCAGAATATTGTACGAAATGGAACTATAAAAATAGGAGATTTATCTTTCGAAGAGGTGGAAAAATTCAAATATCTTGGAGCAACAGTAACAAACATAAATGACACTCGGGAGGAAATTAAACGCAGAATAAATATGGGAAATGCGTGTTATTATTCGGTTGAGAAGCTTTTGTCATCTAGTCTTCTGTCAAAAAAATCTGAAAGTTAGAATTTATAAAACATTTATATTACCGGTTGTCCTGTATGGTTGTGAAACTTGGACTCTCACTTTGAGAGATTAAGGGTGTTTGAGAATAAGGTTCTTAGGAAAATATTTGGGGCTAAGAGGGATGAAGTTACAGGAGAATGGAGAAAGTTACACAACGCAGAGCTGCACGCATTGTATTCTTCACCTGACATAATTAGGAACATAAAATCCGGACGTTTGAGATGGGCAGGACATGTAGCACGTATGGGCGAATCCAGAAATGCATATAGCGTGTTAGTTGGGAGGAAGGAGGGAAAAAGACCTTTGGGGAAGCCGAGACGTAGGTGGGAAGATAATATTAAAATGGATCTGAGGAAGGTGGGTTATGATGGTAGAGATTGGATTAATCTTGCTCAGGATAGGGACCAATGGCGGGCTTATGTGAGGGCGGCAATGAACCTCTGGGTTTCTTAAAAGCCAGTAAGTAAGTAACCTGGCTATACTCATATAAATTGAGGGAAAGAAGACAGAGGACGGACACTGGAAAGTTTTCTTTTCTCAATCGTACTATCAGGGACTGGAATGCTTTACCTGCAGACTTACTAAAGGCTTTACCAATAACCAAAAAATGTATTTAAAAATAGGCTTAAGGACTTCACTAATAGACGGTAGTATATTATACACATTACTTAAAGGGTGTAATTGATACCTTGTTATTTGAAGTGTCCTATCAGTGAGGAAGTGTGTTGTGTCAGTGAAGTGTGTAGTGTCAGTGAAGTCTATTGTGTAAGTGAAGTGTGCTGGTGTCAGTGAAGTGGCTGTGCAATGTATTTGAACAGTGAAATGTTTAGAAGTGTTAGTGAAATCAGATAGAATCAGTGCAGTGAGTGAGTTGACAGCGAAATAAGTGTAGTGCCGAATGGTACTTGTGCAGGTATGAACCTGTCACACTTGTGGGTCTTAGTTCGAACTTAGGGTTAAGATACAAATTAGATTTTCTTTAAATGTTATTTTAAGTGTCCATGCTTCATTTAATTTAGGATGCTCCTTGTTATTATTTTATTATTATTATTATTATTATTATTATTATTATTATTACTACTATTATTATTAATTATTGTTTTTTATTAGTTGTGTTTATTATTAATTGCCATTATTGAGTGTAATTAGTTACCACTGCCACCGGGTATATACCCATTTGCAGTGTGAATAAATACAGACATTCCTTTGGATCAACGGTTTAGAACCGGAAACACCGTTTGCTACCCCCTTCCACGACTGAGTTCGATGATATTGCCGTAATATACAAACAAATCACTTTACTAGGTATAGGAGGGAAGAAAAGTAGTTCATCCATTTACGTAAACTAGGAAATATTGCGATTTTAAGTTTGATAATTTTCATTAAGTTTTTATTTAATCAAAGTACAGTACAGTATTAACAATGAGTGTATTTACTCACGAACTGAGCTTCCCATGCGGACGTATTCATTATGCAGTGTATATTATACTGTCTACAGCACATTAGCGTACACTATAGAGAATGAAGTTAAATTGAAAAATAATCATAATATGGATATTTAAATACATTTTTGAAAATGGTGGCCGTTCATTTCGATACAGGCTTCAGTTCTAATGTTCATATTATCGCACTATAGAGTATTGTACGTAATTTCAATTACCAGGTTCGTACTTCGTATCAGTAACTCATGTTGAAATAATTCTGTACCTATTCTATAAAAGAGTACCTTACGTAGGCCTACTGTAAATTCTGCCAGATCCGAAAAAATAAAATTACTCAGACATGCTATCTACTGTCCGTCCAAGGGTTGCGTCGCAACGTCGTAGAAAGGGAGGAAATCACGTGACACTTAATTACTTAACGAGCCCTTTTATTTAAGTTATTTTAAACAATTGCATGGGTATAATATTACGTAGACGTCCAATTCCTAACAGAAATTAATATTCTCAGAAAAGAGCTAAGACAGCCCAGCCACTAGCATTTATAGAGAGGCGAATAGGAGCAGGTGGGGGAAACCGGGATGCGACGTAGGCAAATGGAAAAAGATGCAATATTGAAAACTCTTTCGTCACTGGAAAACGCGAACATATTTTTGGAACGTACTGTTTACTATGACCGTAAGGCTACTATGACTGTATATGCGGTCTTGGATTTGTGTGGAGGACGGTTGAACTTCATTAGTAGAAGGGGTGGGAATGAAGTACATTCAAAAACTCAGGTACAATAAAAATTGAAGTAAAAATAAAATTATGTCCCTGTATTAATGTCAGAAATATAATAAACTCATTTTGGCTAAAAATGGACTTATGTGGTTTCTCAAATAACCGATACAATTAGGCCTATCTAAGGCTAAGGCACTTGCCTGCCGATCCAGGGTTGCGCTCAGGCGCGGGTTCGATTCTCGCTTGCGCTGATTACCTGATTGAAGTTTTTTTCAGAGGTTTTCCCTAACCCTAAAGTAAATCCATGGCGAATTCTCCGCCTCATCTCGCTATCACCAATTCTATCAACGCTAAATAACCTCATAGTTGTAGTTGATACAGCGTCTTTAAATAACTAAGTAAAAAAACAGCACAAATGTTCAAAATAGTCCTTTTGAAGTGTTATGATTGCTTCACAAAATTGTGGTAGCTTAATTTTCCTTCGAAGTTCAGGTCTCTGATGCGTTGGGTCACAGCTGCATTCAGATCATTTAACATTGCAAAATGTTGAACCCGAAGTACATTTTTCATTTTCATAGTCAGATGGATTCCATGTCCGGACTGTAGGCTGTCTGAAGGAGTGTTTTCCACTTGTAATCGATCGTACGACATTCACTAACTCGGCGATTTGCGGTCTTGCTTTATCAAAGAGAAGCAGCACACCAGACTCCAATAGCTGTAGGCTAGTCGTTTCTGGTGAATGTTTGGGCACAGTTTCCTATGGGCTATGTCTGCACATGTCATCCGTCTCTTTCCTTCCAAAACATTGGCAACAATTATCTCCATAGTGAAGTACGGTAATAATTTCAATCTTCCAGTGCGTTGGTTGTCTTCTGTCGCAGTAGGACTTCACAAATATGTCGATACCATCGGAAAAGGGTACTACGGTCTTCTGTATAGTCACCACACACTTCTCTCGAAGCAATTCATAAATTTCCGATGGTGTATATCCACGTAAAGTTTCCATTTCAATTAACGATTTTTTACTTCCGATAGTGAGCGACCTCACTGATTTTCGTCGCCCATTTCAATTGCTTATACACAAACAAGTTTTTAAGCAATTTGTTTGAACTTTTACAGAATCGTTCGGAAGAACTCTCACTATTAACGCAATAAATAACAACCACGCACATCCATGGATATGGAAGAGCATGCGCAGTGTCCATTACTTCTGGAATCTCCCTCTTATATTACTGCAAGATTTACAATGTGTGTTGAAGCAATACAAAAGAGAATGGGTCAACCCCATTCTCTGGACAATAGCAATAATTTGCTGTGGTAAGATGAAATATTTGTTTGTTATTCTTTACACCGCGACTCAACTAAAGACTCAATCTGAAATAAAAAAAAATTCAAGATTAATTTTGAACAATTCAGTGATTAAATACAAAATATACAAAGCCGGTAGGAATATAGGCATATATGCTCGCATGTTTACATTATCTGTTATAGACCTCTAACACATGTCTACAGCCTACTGTCGCAAGGGCAGTGTTATTATACTTTTGTTTGAAGTTACGTTTGTAAATTACGCAACATACTTAAGTCAGACTTACAGATCTCGCGTGTCCATAATCTACGTAATTATAGCAGCAAACGTACGACAGTGACCCTGGTCTAGTTCATGGAAAGTTTATGTTTAGAGAAAACTACAATACATGAAAGCGCTATAACTAATTTACCTAAAGTTTCAATGTAGAAATTCATGAAACTAAAATTAACGGGGATTTGTTTGTACGAATCACTATCGATTAAATACAAATAAATACTATAACATCGCAGATGCGACAATAATGAAAGCTGTTTCACTTAAGAAGAGATGGAGCGTAAATAAATGTAGCCTATTTATTTTGCGATACACAAAGTGGAAGTAATATAGGGTGTAAACGATATAAACTGCCGAAATTATATAAACAGTAGGCCTACATATCGATCTACTGAAAAAATGTCTGGTGAAATTTAATTATTTCTTACAATTTTATTTTTCATAGTCATCGTCACCCATTTCAAGCACTATGATCTCGTGCCATCTTACTAAAGATCTTCCAAAAGATCGTTGTCCAGAAGGGCATAATGTAGCATTGCCTTTGGCCGTCTTTCTGTTGGCATTCTCTCGACATCCTGTTTCCAATTAATTCTGTAGTTTTGAAGAAAATTTAATATAGGCTGGACGTTCAATTCTTCAAAAATTGCTATATTTCGTTTTCTACCCAAATTTCTGTATTTCGTTTTTTATCCCAAAGTATGTATATTTTTATTTTTAATTTGTAAATATCATGTTTTTAGGATTGATAGTAGTCTAATTATTTGTTTACATTTCGACTGAACGTGAATGACATTGTCATGACCTTGAGCACAAGACATACTAGTACACAACAGAGAAACAACAGAGTAACACACGACTATTTCAGCGAAGGTATCGGAAAAAGTAAATAATGAGTGTCTATTCTCTTTTTCGAAAACATCAGATCACAAAACACATTTGTTCTGGGTGAAACATTATTTGACTTATTTTTTCTTCTACCAATCTCGTTATTTTTTTTTCTTTTTTTTTTATTTATGTTTTTTTTTTGCGATTTATACTATCCTTTACTGGGATTGTGATGTGATGTTTCGTGATGTTTACTGGGATTGTGTTGTGATGTGATTTGGCGTTTACTGGGATTGTGATGTGATATGATTTTGTGTTTACTGGGACTGTGATGTGATGTTCCGTGATGTTTACTGGGATTGTGTTGTGAGGTGATTTGGCGTTTACTGGGATTGTGTTGTGATGTGATTAAGCGTTTACTGGGATTGTGATGTGATATGATTTGGTGTTTACTGGGATTGTGATGTAATGTTCCGTGATGTTTACTGGGATTGTGTTGTGATGTGATTTGGCGTTTACTGGGATTGTGATGTGATATGATTTTGTGTTTACTGGGACTGTGATGTGATGTTCCGTGATGTTTACTGGGATTGTGTTGTGAGGTGATTTGGCGTTTACTGGGATTGTGTTGTGATGTGATTAAGCGTTTACTGGGATTGTGATGTGATATGATTTGGTGTTTACTGGGATTGTGATGTAATGTTCCGTGATGTTTACTGGGATTGTGTTGTGATGTGATTTGGCGTTTACTGGGATTGTGATGTGATATGATTTTGTGTTTACTGGGACTGTGATGTGATGTTCCGTGATGTTTACTGGGATTGTGTTGTGAGGTGATTTGGCGTTTACTGGGATTGTGTTGTGATGTGATTAAGCGTTTACTGGGATTGTGATGTGATATGATTTGGTGTTTACTGAGATTGTGATGTGATGTTCCGTGATGTTTATTGGGATTGTGTTGTGATGTGATTTGGCGTTTACTGGGATTGTGATGTGATGTGATTTGGTGTTTACTGGAATTGTGATGTGATATGATTTGGTGTTTACTGGGATTGTGATGTGATGTTCCGTGATGTTTACTGTGATTGTGTTGTGATGTGATTTGGCGTTTACTGGGATTGTGATGTGATATGATTTGGTGTTTACTGGGATTGTGATGTGATGTTCCGTGGTGTTTACTGGGATTGTGTTGTGATGTGATTTGGTGTTTACTGGAATTGGGATGTGATATGATTTGGTGTTTACTGGGATTGTGATGTGATGTTACGTGATGTTTACTGGGATTGTGTTGTGATGTGATTTGGCGTTTACTGGGATTGTGATGTGATATGATTTGGTGTTTACTGGGATTGTGATGTGATGTTACGTGATGTTTACTGGGATTGTGTTGTGATGTGCTTTGGTGTTTACTGGAATTGTGATGTGATATGATTTGGTGTTTACTGGGATTGTGATCTGATGTTACGTGATGTTTACTGGGATTGTTTGTGATGTGATTTGGCGTTTACTGGGATTGTGTTGTGATATGCTTTGATGTTTAATGGAATTGTGATGTGATATGATTTTTGTGTTTACTGGGATTGTGATGTGATGTTCCGTGATGTTTACTGGGATTGTGTTGTGATGTGATTTGGCGTTTACTGGGATTGTGTTGTGATGTGATGTGCTTTGGTGTTTACTGGAATTGTGATGTGATATGATTTGGTGTTTACTGTCATTGAGATGTGATGTTCCGTGATGTTTACTTGGATTGTATTGTGATGTGCTTTGATGTTTACTGGGATTGTGTTGTGATGTGCTTTGATGTTTGCTAGGTTGAGATGTAATGTGCTGAGTCACCTTTAGTCATTCACATTCGCCCGTTTAGTCGTTCATTTGTTTACGAAATTAGTTATGCACTCATTCGCCCAATTTAGCCATTCATGCATTCGCTCAATTTAATTATTCGCCAATTTGTCCTCTTTGGTCATTCACTATTCATAATTCAATCGCTTGTATATACTACACTCTTCTTTTTCATCCTTCCACTTAACTTAAAACTGATTTTCCAAATAAAATACTTACATAAAATGTTACAATGATATATTATGTTGTATCACAGAGTCAACATTTTCGTAGTCGAAAGCATAACTAATATAAACACTTACAAAGGCAATATTACAACGTTTGCTGATTAAACATTTCACTTGCCCAGAACAAAAGAGACGCAAAAAAGGAGCCTTTTGATAAATATCCAACGAGAAGGAAAACCTGCGATGTCAACAATTAAATCATCTTGCCAGTTATCTTGGCAAGAGACCAGGGATTTGCACTTCCACCACAAAATTAGATGATCTGTGCCACATAATCTCCCGCAGCTTTTTTTTTACCACTATTCCTAGAAAACTATCAGCAAATAGAATTCCATTATGTATAAGCATTTAATTCCCAGATACATATGGCAATGTTCACCGAATTCGTTGATCAAGATCACCTTTCAAGATATGGATCCAACTACGAAGGAATTTGACTACCTAAGACCTTGGAGTGAACTTCGTACAGCAAAGATGTTGCAATAAAGCTACGATAACATTAGAATGACAGGGACGAAAGAATTGTTCGCAGAAACATGTCACAATATATACGATGAAAGAATAATGCAACGGAGAAAAATTCTCTCCGGCGCCGGGATTTGAACCCGGGTTTTCACCTCCGTTCCATTACTCTTTCATCGTATGATGACGCAGAATATCTGCATGGAAATATCATATGTACTTCGGTACATTATAATAATATATATGTCACAATATAGATTTGTCCGCTGAGAATGTTACAGAATATCCAGGAATAGAAACTGTATCGCGTAACTAAGAAATAAAATAAAAGACTGACAAGAAAATTGTCACTGAGCTCTTACTTCAAACTCCTTTCATGCTACGCACAAAGATCTCCACAGAAAATAGGCAAATTAAAAACATTACCGTTCATACTAACTATAAAGGTGTAAAATACTTTAAATTCATCAATGATGACAATAATAATAATAATAATAATAATAATAATAATAATAATAATAATAAAAAGTCCACACCTGTGGAGTAACGGTCAGCGCGTCTAGCCGCGAAACCAGGTGGCCCGGGTTCGAATCCTGGTCGGGGCAAGTTACCTGGTTGAGGTTTTTTCCGGGGTTTTTCCTCAACCCAATACGAGCAAATGCTGGGAAACTTTCGATGTTGGACCCCGGACTCATTCCACTGGCATTATCACCTTCATATCATTCAGACGCTAAATATCTTCAGATGTTGATACAGCGTCGTAAAATAACCTAACATAATAATAATAATAATAATAATAATAATAATAATAATAATAATAATAACAATAATAACACTTACTTACTTACTCACTTACTTACTTACTGGCTTTTAAGGAACCCGGAGGTTCATTGCCGCCCTCACACAAGCCCGCCATTGGTCCCTATCCTGAGCAAGACCAATCCAGTCTCTATCATCATATCCCACCTCCCTCAAATTTTAATATTATCTTCCCATCTACGTCTCGGCCTCCCTAAAGGTCTTTTTCCCTCCGGCCTCCCAACTAGCACTCTATATGCATTTCTAGATTCGCCCATACGTGCTACATGACCTGCCCATCTCAAACGTCTGGATTTTATGTTCCTGATTATGTCAGGTGAAGAATACAATGCGTGCAGTTCTGTGTTGTGTAACTTTCTCCATTCTCCTGTAGCTTCATCCCTCTTTGCCCCAAATATTTTCCTAAGCACTTTATTCTCAAACACCCTTAACCTATGTTCCTCTCTCAAAGTGAAAGTCCAAGTTTCACAACCATAATGAACAACCGGTAATATAACTGTTTTATAAATTCTAACTTTCAGATTTTTTGACAGCAGACTGGATGATAAGAGCTTCTCAACCGAATAATAACAGGCATTTCCCATATTTATTCTATGTTTAATTTCTTCCCGAGTATCATTTATATTTTTTACTGTTGCTCCAAGATATTTGAACTTCTCTACCTCTTCAAAAGATAAATTTCCAATTTTTATATTTCCATTTCGTACAGTATTCTGGTCACGAGACATAATCATGTACTTAGTCTTTTCGGGATTTACTTCCAAACCTATCTCTTTACTTGCTTCAAGTAAGATTCCCGTGTTTTCCCTAATCGTTTGTGGATTTTCTCCTAATATATTCACGTCATCCGCATAGACAAGCAGCTGATGTAACCCGTTCAATTCCAAACCCTCTCTGTTATCATGGACTTTCCTAATGGCATATTCTAGAGCAAGGTTAAAAAGTAAAGGTGATAGTGCATCTCCTTGCTTTAGCCCGCTATGAATTGGAAAAACATCAGACAGAAACTGACCTATAAGGACTCTGTTACATCAGGCTCAATATTTCTTATAGGGATGATGATGACGACGACGACGACGATGATGACGATGACGATGACAATGAAAAACTATGGCATAAAAGATAAGAATATGTCTAATTAGTGAGATTGCAGTAGAATTGCTGTCCAAATATACTGTATTATGTAGAAATGGCGAGTAGATCATCTTCTTTTCTAAAACATCCGCGAAGTTCAGAAGTGCTGATATGAAACGATTCAGTTACTGCTTCGTAATTTTGTTTCGTTGGGCACATGTGACGCGAACATACGACTCTTTCAGGATGTTTATTTCTTGATCAATATCTGAGATGACTTTTAAAATTATTTCTGCTGTTGTAGGTACCAATGTCTAATCACACAAATAAAACATACTTTAAAATACGTTAGGGTTTCGCTCGTATCCACGTTACAAGGCCGGCCTATTACTCAGTGTCACAAATTCCGTTCTTGAACAAATTCACAGCAGCAATGAATTAGTATCATGTCACTCTCGCTTAGAACATGTGCCACACGCAACCAGATAACACTGCGTGCTGCGGGTAGACGCATTTTTCTTTTCAGAGCGTCGTAACTTTTTTTCTCCGCGTCACGCACCGTCTTCACAGAAATTTCTTTTGACTGTTTGAATGTAGTCGTTATACGTCAAATTAACATAGCATCTGGAACAAGAGTACCAAATTATTGTAGCTTTACTTTGTGCAACGAGAGTAAACAAACATACAAAACATAAGATAAATAGGTAAAGCAATGAAATAAAAGCAGAATAAATAGATATTCGTTAAAATGTTGTATCAGTGAAGAAGTATGATGTGTCAGTGAAGTGTGTTTGTGTCAGTGAAGTGTGTTTGTGTCAGTGAAGTGTGCTGTGTCAGTGAAGTGTGCTGTGTCAGTGAAGTGTGTGTGTGTCAATGAAGTGTGTTTGTATCAGTGAAGTGTGTTTGTGTCAGTGAAGTGTGCTGTGTAAGTGAAGTGTGCTGTGTAAGTGAAGTGTGTTTTTGTCAGTGAAGTGTGTTTGTGTCAGTGAAGTGTGTTTGTGTCAGTGAAGTGTGTTTGTGTCATGCTGTGTCAGTGAAGTGTGCTGTGTCAGTGAAGTGTGTGTGTGTCAATGAAGTGTGTTTGTGTCAGTGAAGTGTGTTTGTGTCAGTGAAGTGTGTTTGTGTCAGTGAAGTGTGTTTGTGTCAGTGAAGTGTGTTTGTGTCAGTGAAGTGTGCTGTGTAAGTGAAGTGTGCTGTGTAAGTGAAGTGTGCTGTGTAAGTGAAGTGTGCTGTGTCAGTGAAGTGTGTTTTTGTCAGTGAAGTGTGTTTTTGTCAGTGAAGTGTGTTTGTGTCAGTGAAGTGTGTTTGTGTCAGTGAAGTGTGTTTGTGTCAGTGAAGTGTGCTTGTGTCAGTGAAGTGTGCTTGTGTCAGTGAAGTGTGCTTGTGTCAGTGAAGTGTGCTTGTGTCAGTGAAGTGTGCTTGTGTCAGTGAAGTGTGTCTGTGTCAGTGAAGTGTGTCTGTGTCAGTGAAGTGTGTCTGTGTCAGTGAAGTGTGTTTTTGTCAGTGAAGTGTGCTTGTGTCAGTGAAGTGTGCTTGTGTCAGTGAAGTGTGCTTGTGTCAGTGAAGTGTGCTTGTGTCAGTGAAGTGTGCTTGTGTCAGTGAAGTGTGTCTGTGTCAGTGAAGTGTGCTGTCTCAGTGAAGTGTGTTTTTGTCAGTGAAGTGTATTTGTGTCAGTGAAGTGTGCTTGTGTCAGTGAAGTGTGCTTGTGTCAGTGAAGTGTTTCTGTGTCAGTGAAGTGTGCTATGTCAGTGAAGTGTGTTTGTGTCAGTAAAGTGTGTTTGTGTCAGTGAAGTGTGCTTGTGTCAGTGAAGTGTGCTTGTGTCAGTGAAGAGTGTCTGTGTCAGTGAAGTGTGTCTGTGTCAGTGAAGTGTGTCTGTGTCAGTGAAGTGTGTCTGTGTCAGTGAAGTGTGTCTGTGTCAGTGAAGTGTGTCTGTGTCAGTGAAGTGTGTCTGTGTCAGTGAAGTGTGTTTGTGTCAGTGAAGTTTTATAGTTTATAGTGGTATAGCAAAGTATTCGAACAGTGAAATGTTTTTGAAGTGTTAGTGAAATCAGTATAGTATCAGTGAAATGTGTCGTAGTTCAAGTGCAGTGAGTGAGTTGACAGCGAAATGAGTGTAGTGCTGAAAGGTACTCTTGCATTATGAACAAATGATAGCCTACTGGAAAAATGAAGGACATTAATTCATCTGTAACATCAGTGACAAAATATAAGTCCGTGACATGAAAGAAACAACTATAAATATTTACCGATTATGTTTCCGTGAACTAACTGGATGCCATGAGATTTGCATAGCATTCACATGGACAATATGATAATTAATATCGTTTTGCTTGAGGTAGAGACCTGAGTTTTACAATTTTTGTTAATAAGATGTGAAGTGAGTTCACAAATCTTGTAACATCCGTTACGGAAATTTTTCTTTACTCTCTGCAATAACAATAAATTATATTCAACTTTTGTTTATGTAAAATGATACTAGTCTTCTAAATTGATTCTAATAATAAATGTTGAGAAAAGCCATTTCATTTTCAATATAAAGAGTTTGAAAATAAGTAGTAAAAGTGTAACATCCGTGACAGCTGGAATGGCTGAGCTATGGAGAAATTATCATTAAAACAAAAGAAAGAAACAATTAGAAGAAATAAGATGAGAGAAGAGAGAAGGGGAAGTAACTGGACTGCAAGCAAGACACGTTTAAAGAAAAAGAAACACTAAAACATGATTACCTTGAAAATACATCTTCCAGTAAAGATATTACTTTTAATACTTAGTAGTAATTAAATACAATCGGTCTTACTAATGAACCGTGTATAGTTTTTATACGAGACTTATGCAGAGTTGAGACAGAAAACGTTACTAATAAACCGTGAATAAGCGATGGATGTATAAACAGTCTGTAACTAGGCCTATACAATGAGAATTGCTTTGCAGTAGTTATATACACGAAACCCCTTGTTTAAGTGTTGTATATAGAGAAAAAATGGCCGCCTCTCTAACAGCTGTTCGTATCGACTGTCATTTTATGATGGTGGGTGCCTTGTAACCATAGAAGAACAAACCAAAGAGCACAGAATAATTAGAATAATATTGCTGTAGCTCAAAATATAGTGTGGTAATCGACCAGTGCTACTTGTACTATCGATACTTAACACGGCACACTAGAGCGCTCTACCGGATGTAATAGAGGATCTCAGATGTTCTATTACCTTTCGTAATGAAGTAATGACGAAACTATGACGTAGCTGTGTAACAGTTACACTGTTATACACGACGTGTATAGTGATTATTAGTAAGGAATTTAAACGCGTCTTATATACGAGCTACTCATTGCATAAGCACAGTCTAGTGTGTATATATTAGTCACGAAGCTTGAGTTTATGAGGGTACTAGGAACAATAGACTGTGCAGGTACTATTTCGCATTGTCTGTAATGAGGTGATAGTAGCGATCCTAGTGGTTAGCAACTATCTATGGATGCATATTTATTACGTATTGAGCTTCGTTACTGTATATACTAGACTGTGGTAAAAGTATAAGACAGTTAAACTTCTCTACTAGAGTTTTTATTAGCAAGACCGAATGAGTACAACTTTTTAGCTATTCCTTAGTCGTTCTGAATGCGTGGCTCGGGACCTCGCAGAGTGAGGGTGATTGTGAAGTGTGCTGGAATGGTGATTTTTCCAGTTGGTTATTTTACGACGCTTTATCAACTGCTATAGCTATCTAGCGTCTGAGTGAGGTGAAGTTGAGATGAAGTGAGATGAAATGAGTCCAGGTTCCAGGGTCCAGCGCCGAAAGTTAACCAGCATTTGTCCTTAATGGTTTGAGGGAAAATCCGGGAAAAAACCTCAACCAGGTAACTTGTACCAATCAGGATTTGAACCCGGAACCGCTAGTTTCATGTGCTAACCGTTACTTCGCAGCGGTGGACGGAATGATGATGATAATGGTGAGGGAAACCGGGGGAAAAAAACTTTTACACTAGCAATTTGAGAGAACAATTTGTTATGCATGGGAAACTTACAAGGAGGCAACGAAAATGCTTGATGGACATGAAGCTGCTACTGGCGGGCCAGATCCTAACCGAAAGGAACGGCAGTCCACACCCTAAGAAAAGGATAATCCGGGATTTACTCGGCGAAATAGCGGAACGGTGAACAGTGGTAGCTTTTGCACTGCTTGAATAAGCCCTCCTGGCATACCTAGAGCACCCACTTAAACACAATAATGCAGCCACCACCTTAGTAAACCACTCTTACAGGGGTGTCACACCTGCTTTGCCATCCTCACAATCCCTATCTTCTCCTAAAACTGGCACAGCGTAAGTTGCACAGACATTTTCATTCCACATTGACTTCATTTTACATTTACTTATAGAACGTCATTAGTAAAGATGAGGGATTTGTGCGGTTTGTCGTCAGGTTGCGTGTGCATAGACGTTATACAGCTGTATGCCCAGTACCTGTGTTGACGTCCGACGTAAACAAACCAAGCGAAGAGTACAGTCTAAAAATGACGAATGCAACACTCCGTTAAGGTCTAAAATATGAGGAATATGTAGAAACACTAGTATAGTTAGAAGAAGAAACTTGCCTTTATGATTCATCCATAGCTTCAGAGCCATCACAAGCCGAATTGCACTGCACTACTACAGACTCTTAAATTATCGAATGTCAAACGTCGTCGTTGATCACTCAAACAGTTTTTGAACTGCGAAAGCTTCTTTCAACGTCATAGGACGTTAAGTAAACTGTCCTATCGTCTGATGATTTTGCATTATTCAGCATGTTACAAATTGTTAAGTACTCTTATTTTTCTGTTATTTATCCTTTATGCGCTGTGTGCAAGGTCCTGCAAGTCCTTTCTTGATTTTTTCTGACACCTCTTTTATTATTGCTATGCCCTTGGATATTTCCAAACCAGATAGTCTTTACGGAGAGCTGTCTGATTCGGAACGCGCTGCTTGCTATATTTTTCCAAAAATCCTCGAACGGAATATTTGCTTTAATCATCACCGCACATAAATCCTTTACAAATTCTGATTTTGCATTTGATACTGATTTTGATGTTGAGGAAATCACCACCTTTAAAGCGTGTGCAATATTGTCTTTATTATTTCTGCTGTTACAATGTCTTTCTACGTAATACTTCCTACATAATATTGTAATTTCATACTCACATACTGTACATACAGTTCTGTTTGCGTGGGTGCGCAACATATCACTGCTGTATCTCCGTAACAAAGTATTTAATTTCACATCCTTTGTTTGCTTAGTTTCCGTCATTGTAGGTAACTACTGCTCACTACGTCCGTTGACCACTGCAGTGCATTGGACTGTGAAGGCCTGTGTTCGTTTCGTGTTATAAGACGGTAAGTAGGCAAATGGATAGCGTGTAGTTGCATTTATTTTGGATGCACTGGTTCACCTGTCTGTCCACCTATGCTCCCTGTCGAGTCAACGAGTTTTTCGTGCCGCGCACAAACTCTTATCTTTAGTCATTACTATATGGGTATGAACTCTGGATTTTAAGTAAAGACGAAAGGAATATAGGGACCGGAAAATGGAATTCCTAAGATAATTGCAGGACTTACTCTTACTAACTTA
This sequence comes from Periplaneta americana, assembly GCF_040183065.1. Classification (NCBI taxonomy): domain Eukaryota; kingdom Metazoa; phylum Arthropoda; class Insecta; order Blattodea; family Blattidae; genus Periplaneta; species Periplaneta americana. The sequence continues at coordinate 23,217,684 of NC_091119.1, forward strand.
CGGCGATCATTGCCGCCCTCACATAAGCCCGCCATCGGTCCCTTTCCTGAGCCAGATTAATCCATTCTCTACAATCATACACCAGCACTCTCAAATCCATTTTAATATTACCCTCCCATCTACGCCTCGGCCTCCCCAAAGGTATTTTTCCCTCTGGCCTTCCAACTAACACTCTATATATGTTTCTGGATTCGCCCATATGTGCTACATGCCCTGCCCATCTCAAACGTCTGGATTTAATTTTCTGCGTTGTGTAACTTTCTTCAATCTCCTGTAACTTAATCACACTTAGCCTCAAATATTTTCCTAAGCACCTTATTCTCAAACTCCTTAATCTCTGTTCCTCTCTCAAAGTGAGAGTCCAAGTTTCACGACCATACAGAACACCTGGTAATATAACTGTTTTATAAATTCTAACTTTCACATTTTTTGAGAGCATATTGGATGACATAAGCTTCTCCACCGAATAATAGGCATTTCCCATATTTATTCTGCGTTTAATTTTCTCCTGAGTGTCATTTATACAGGGACATCATTTTATTTTTACTTCAATTTTTATTGTACCTGAGTTTTTTAATGTACTTCACTCCCACCCCCTCTACTAGTAAACTTCCAACCGTTCTCCACACAGAACCAAGCGTATACAGTCAAAGTCGCCTTACGGTCTTAGTAAACACAAACGGTACTGAGTGAGTACAGTACGTTCCAGAAATATGTTCGCTTTCAATATTGAATCATATTCTCGCACAGATACTGTCGTCCGTTTGCCTATGTCGCATTCCGGTTTCCCCCACCCACTTCTGCCCGTCCCTTTGTGGCTGGGCTGACTTAGCTCTTTTCTGAAAACATTAATTTCTGTTAGGAATTAGACGTCTACGTAATATTATATAACTGTTTAAAATAACTTAAATAAAAAGGCCTCGTTAAGTAATTGTCACGTGATTTCCCTCCTTTCTACGACCCTCGACAAAACCACTTGAACGGACAATAAATAGCATGTCTGAATAATTTTATCTTTTCGGATCGGACAGAAGTGAAGATTGAATATACAGTACATAAGGTACTCTTTTATAGAGTAGGTACAGAATTATTTCAACATGAGTTAGTAGTACGGTACGAATGACGAAACTGGTAATTGGAATTAGGTACAATAGTATATAGTGCGATAATATGCAAAAAAGGACTGAAACCTGTATAGAAATGAAGGGCCATCATTTTTAAATATGTGTTTAAATATCCATATTATGATTATTTTTCAATTTAACTTCATTCTCTATATTGTACGCTAATGTGCTATAGACAGTATAATATGCGCTGCATAATGAATGTATTTTGATTAAAGAAAAACCTAATGAAAATTATCAAACTCAAAATCGCGATATTTCCTACTTTACGTAAATGGATGAACTACTTTTCATCCCTCCTATACCTACTAAAGTGATTTGTTTGTATTTTACGCCAGTATCATCGAACTCCAGTGGAAGGGGATATCAAACGTTGTTTCCGGTTCACAACCTTTAAGTCAAAGGTATAGCCAGGTTAATATTAGAAATGTTAGTAAAAATAAAATGATGTCCCTGTATTTGTTACTGTTGACTCCAAGATATTTGAATTTTTCCACCTCTTCGAATGGTAAATTTCCAGTTTTTATATTTCCATTTCGTACAATATTCTCGTCACGAGACATAATCATATACTTTGTTTTTTCGGGATTTACTTCGAAATCTATCGCTTTACTCGCTTCAAATAAAATTTCCGTGTTTTCCGTAATCGTTTGTGGATTTTCTCCAAAACATATTCATGTCATCCGGCTAAACAAGCAGCTGATGTAATCCGTTCTATTCCAAGTCCTCTCTGTTTTCCTGAACTTTCGTAATGGCATATTCTAGAGCAAAGTTAAAAAGTAAAGGTGACAGTGCATCTCCTTGCTTTAGCCCGCAGTGAATTGGAAAAGCACCAGACAGAAACTGACCTATAAGGACTCTTCTGCACGTTTCAATGAGACACATTTTAATTAATAGAATTGGTTTCTTGGGAATACCAAATTCATTAAGAATATCATATAAAACTTCTCTCTTAACTGAGTCATATACCTTTCTGAAATCTATGAATAACTGATGTACTGCACTCTTATACTCACATTTTTAGCAGGACTTATTCTACTGGATAAAAATAGAAGTGTAAGAACTGGGAGGAATTGAAAATGAAGAGCATATTACAGCAAGTGATAGAAAAAATATCAGCAAAAGAGGAAGAATCAAGGCCGATCATCCGACTGCTGGCCGTAACTCCATGTGCCTCATAATCCAACCAGACTGATCCCCCAGCCGTTATAGTTGATTTCCGTAACCAAATTTCTCTACCTATCATAGCTCCCCAAATTCATCACGATACTGGATGAGCAGCGGTCCCATACACTGGCCGAATTCAAGAGAAATTCCTTCCCCATGAGGACACCAATTAAAATAGGCTATAAGCTTAATATTTATATTCTGATTATGTATTCACTAAATTACTGATACTACTACTACTGCCACTACTACTACTACTACTACTACTTACTACTACTACCACTACTATTCAGTGGCGGCTGATTGACTGAGGCAAGTGAGGCCGGGCCTCAGTCACTTGACTTAACTGAAATCAAATTTTGTGTTTTTATATAATGTAGTAGTTATTTGAATGAAGCATATATCGCTGTAGAATCATTTGAAAACTTTGATGTATATAGACCTGTTTTGCAGTAAAATTTGTTCCTGAGGCCGGGATCGCTCGTGCCGGGTCTGGCTTGTGATGTATATAGATCTGTTTTACAGTAAAATTTGTTACTGAGACCGGGATTGCTCGTGCCGGGTCTGGCTTGTGATGTATATAGACCTGTTTTACAGTAAAATTTGTTTCTGAGGCCAGAATCGTTCGTGGCGAGTCTGGCTTAATGCATTTCACGTCCTTTCGCGGACTTTGAGTTTACGCTTAAAACGTTGTAGCTGAGGCACAATTCGTCTGGCCTGGTCAGGTTTCACTCGTCCCATCCATGGGCCGGCCTCAAGGGTAGAGTGGGGTGGGAATAGTAGTGGTGACTTGTCTTCCTAACTAGGTCATAAATAACAAAATTCCAGCTCTTTGGCAGGCGGAAACCCACTCGATTCTCTCCCCTTATGTCTCAGTTTATGACATAAGCGAGGGTGTTTTACTATTGTACTTCGTAGTACAGTAGTGAGTCTGGTCCAATGTTGTTATGTATTTCGGGAAAATATAAACAGAAACAAATGAGAGAAATAATGATGGTGCAGTTAATTCATTGTTAGAGTGTCCTTCTTCGAGAAGAAATAATACTAAAAGAAAGGAAGTTTTAAATAAAGAGAGAGCCTACCGAGATACCTATGACATCGCTGATAATTTTTCTGACACATAATCTTAAAACGCGAGTTTCTATTGCATCCTGGTATGGGCAACATAAATGGTTATGTGGTAATGTGATGCAAAATAAACTTCTCTTGGCCTTGTTTGTTGCTGTCAAAGGAAAAAATAAAAAGAAAAGAAAGAAAGGGGAATTTCAACACATAATATGGGATGCTTCACCACACTGAAACAATCACTGAAACTCACATCATAACAGCTTATTTGGTGAGTGAAATTATTATTTTTCATTAATAGTAATGAGAATAGACTAATAATAGTAATAATAACAATAATAATACAGTAATAATGATATTAATAATTTAATAATAATAATAATTAATATCATAAACAAACATTTCCTATCGGAGGCACTTAAACTAGTTGCATCTGGCCTCACCGAGGATTTTGATCACCGGCCGCTACTGCTACTACTACCACTACCACTACCACTACCACTACCACTACCGCTGCTGCTGCCACTGCCACTAGATCCTACTGTCACTATCATTAATTCAATGTCATATTGTCAAAAGAATGACAGCTAGTGTGATTATATTAAATATAGATTGGAACATATTTTGATTTGTGTCCATTTACTGGAAGCCTCTGTAAAATGTTGCATCATAAAGATGAAATATGCCATCACCGCTTGTCATCATCAATCGCTAATTGTAATAAATCGCCGCCAACGATTGTATTTGCTTTCATGTAGTGGGGAGTAGATTAAAACTTCGGATGTTTCGTATTTCACACGAAAATGAAAGGGTAAACTTTCCCGGGGTAACTCTCAATTCGTTCCCGTATCGATGTCTATTGTTCAGGCTCTGACATCGTAACTACTTGACCTGAAAATTTCATAATGAAGCCAACATTCCTCAGAATCACTCATTTGTTATACAGGCAATATGATCTCGATAAACGAGGAGAGACAATTCAGACAAAGGCTTAAAGGAATGCGAACGATATCCGGGATAAAAGTCTCTTTAATTAAAACACGTGCAAATCCTTTGTGGAGCGTGAGGAAAAAAAATAGCAACCATAACAACACCAACAAATCCAACACTAAAATAAAATTTACAGCACAGAGAGGCTTATTCCTATCTCCATTAGGCCTATATTGTGTAAAAGTTGCACAAAATTGATGAAGGCACTTCAAGAAATATTTATTTGTTTGTGTTTAGGAATAAGTATAGGCCTGTGTATATACAGGGTGATTCACGAGAATTTACCGTTACTTATAGAGCTTATTTCCGAAGACATTCTGAGCAAAAAATGTCATATAAACATTTGTTCTAATCTCAATATTTTCAAAGTTACAATAATTTAAAGTTGTTAGTAAAATATATTTTTCTTCAGTTTTAAGGGTAAAAAAAATTACAAATAGAGAATGAACTGTTCAGAAGTGTCATTTCTTTAATTGGCTAGTGTTTTGAAACTAAAAGTGTGTTGTTAATTGCTTTGTACAGATTTTTATTATTCAATTTTTAACTTAAAACTGACATCATTCTTACGCACTTACCACAAAAATTGTTACAAATCATACGACTTTAGGAACTTGATTCTTTACAGTTTAATTCTGCATCCTAATGTACAGTCTTAAAAATTTACAAGAGTGGCGTGATTTGTAACAATTGTTGTGATAAATGCGTAAGAAAATGTAATTTTGTAGTTAAAAATCGAGAACAATTTCTGTAGTATGTATGTATGTATGTATGTATGTATGTATGCATTTATTTACACTGCAAGTGGGCAAGCACCCTGTGGCAGTGCTGGCCTATACACAATATAAAAAATACACAATAAAATTACAATACAAAATACAATTATACAATACACAATACAATTATTACAATACACAATAATTTCAATTAATAATAATACATAAAATAACCTAATTAATACTGTACGCATTGTATTCTTCACCTGACATAATTAGGAACATTAAATCCAGATGCTTGAGATGGGCAGGACATGTAGCACGCACGGGCGAATCCAGAAATGCATTTAGAGTGTTAGTTGGGAGGCCGGAGGGAAAAAGACCTTTGGGGAGGCCGAGACGTAGATGAGAAGATAATATTAAAATGGATTTGAGGGAGGTGGGATATGATGATAGAGAATGGATTAATCTTGCTCAGGATAGGGACCAATGGCGGGCTTATGTGAGGGCGGCAATGAACCTCCGGGTTCCTTAAAAGTCAGTAAGTAAGTAAGTAATTAACCTAATTAATAAGTGAACCTAATTTTACATTACAACCCACATATAGGCCCTACATAAGTTTCACATTGGTGCTGATAATAATCTTTCACTTTACTCTCATCTCACTCACTGTATTGGCACTATGACACGTTTCACTGACACTATATAACACATTTCTCTGACACTACAGAACATATTTCATTGATGCTATAAATTATCACTGATCGAAACTATTCACTGCACTGTAAAACCATAACTTCACTGACTCACCTCGCTTCACTGATACAACAGTTCAAAAGTCAGACAATTACACCCTTATTCATACTTATAAACAGAGTTACATTTAAATTAAACATTTATAGTCTAAGGCCCTCTTACACGCTATTTTTAAATAATTTACAATTCAAACCAAGGAAGTAAACTCGTCAGGCTAGATAAATACATGTCACCTTAAAAAATAAATGAATAAATGCAGCAACTATGGAATTCACAACACATTTTTAGCTTCAGAATATTAGCTAATTAAAGAAATGATACTCCTGAATAGTTCATTCTTTATCTGTAATATTCTTTTATCCTTAAAACTCAAGAATAATGATTTTTCACAAACAACTTCAAAGTACCTTCTGGTAAGTACCTTCTCGTACAATATCTCGTCATCATTGAATTATTGTTAATAATATAATAGTTATACCAATTATTAATAGTTCTTGGTTATATTGGTGAAATCATTTAACTCTGAAAATACTGACATTAGGGCAAATGTTTAGGGCTATATGACATTATTTTACTCAGAATGTCTTCGGAAATAAGCTCCGTAAGGGACGATAAATCCTCGTGAATCACCCTGTATACGAATTGGATGAGAACGGGATTAATATAAGAACAAAATGAGGAATTAAGTAGGTAGAAATGTACTCTAGATTTAGTCTTAACTTAGATAAAGCGAGTACAAATTTTGAAGCACTTTGAAGACCTCTGATTGCGCGTCTATTCAATTCTCTCGACTTTTCACTACATAATTGTCTGTGTAGAAGTCTACCTTCATCATACAATAGTCCACTTCGTGGTTCTGACATTTTCCTCATAGGACTATGCGTCTGTTCTGGGAAAAATATAAACCACAATACGGAGTCTAAAAAAAAAATATTGTGACATATTAAATCGATGCAACAAACCGTGCAATAAAACAGGTATCAAGAAAACCGCAAAAGACCTTGCCGCCATGTCTTATATTATGAATATGGACGCTAATATTTAAACTGTAGCCAATGCTGCATCATCCTCTTTGTCAAGAGGGATATAAACTTTTGAGAATTTATTTATATGAGCAGACGAGATAACAAGGAAACGCTGAAGTGATAGAGGGTACTTAGCAAATATCTAATGTCATAAGGAAACCCGACTCCATAAGCAAGACATTATCTGCGATCTTGAGGCTGTACATATTTCTCTACATAGAATTCCAGAACTTTCCAGCTTCGTGACTAGTGTTTATGTTCTTTTACATTTGCTGCAGTGGAGAAATTAACCAATCAAGATTACGACCGTCCATTTAGTCTTGTGAACAGGGACGGCTGGTTCTGATAGTCTAGCAAGATCCTCTCGAAGAATGGTCTTAGTTTCAATTATTCTTACCATTAACAACTACACACTACCACCATCATCAACACCATCATAATAAATATCGTCACCATCATCTACATTACGATCTAGGTCCTTAGATCTGTCCAAAATTTTAATTAAAATTGGTCCCGTTGTCTCTTTTTGGGTCTTTGCAAATATTTACGATATGCATTTTACAGAATGATCAGTTTGGGAAGACATAAAATAAAAACGTGATGAAATGAGACTGTGTACATGCATTCTAGAAGAATGGGAGTTTTTTTCCACATTAATCCTCATTGTGCCCATTAATGCGAACACGATACAGTTCATATCTCAAAGCTAATTCCTCCCATGTGTGGTCTAATATCTTAGGGGTACATATGATATTTCCGTGCAGAAATTCTATCTGATGCTTTTTCAATTCACTGTGGGCTAAAGCAAGGAGATGCACTATCACCTTAACTTTTTAACTTCGTTCTAAAATATGCCAGGAAAGCTCAGTATAACAGACAGGGTTTGGAATTGAACGGGTTACATCAGCTTCTTGTCTATGACGTGAATATGTTAGGAGAAAATTAACAAACAATTAGGAAAAAAACGGAAATTTTACGTGAAGCAAGTAAAGCGATAGTTTGGAAGTAAATCCAGAAATGACAAAGCATATGATTATGTCTCGTGACGAGAATATTGTACAAAATGGAAATATAAAAATTGCAAATTTATCTTTTGAAGAGGTGGAAAAATGCAAATACTTGGGAGCAATAGTGACAAATATAAATGACAATCGGGAGGAAATTAAAAGTAGAATAAATAGTAACGGTTGAGAAGCTTTTATCATCCAGTCTGCTGTCAAAAGATCTGAAAGTTAGAATTTATAAAACAGTTATATTACCGGTTGCTCTTTATGGCTGTGAAACTTGGACTCTCACTTTGAAAGAGGAACATAGGCTAAGGATGTTTGAGAATAAGGTCCTTAGAAAAATATTTGGGGCTAAGAGGAATGAAGTTACAGGAGAATGGAGAAAGTTACACAACACAGAACTGCACGCATTGTATTCTACACCTAACATAAATAGGAATATTAAATCCAGACTTTTGAGATGGGCAGGACATATAGCACGTATGGGAGAGTCCAGAAATGCATATAGTGTGTTAGTTGGGAGGCCTGAGGGAAAAGGACCTTTGGGGAGGCAGAGACGTAGATGGGAAGGTAATATTAAAATGGATTTGAGGGAGGTGGGATATGATGGTAGAGACTGGATTAATCTTGCTCAGGATGGCGGTCTTATGTGAGGGCGGCATGAACCTCCAGGTTCCTTAAAAGCCAGTAATTAAAGTAGAAAGCAAGCTATTGTAATTAGTAATCCTACTACATGTAGGCCTACTACTAATTGACTGAACTGTAACTTAGACTACAAGCAAAATAAAATAATATTGTATTGTGAACGTACTTGAAACAGATAGCTTAACCTTCACTGTTGCATTTATTTACAGTACTGACCCACAAGCTTGCTCTTCCCCACATGCAATGTCACTCCCGTCACCTGAAACGATTATCAAACGATTATCAGCGTAAGAAAAACGAGCACGCATTTGTATATTTACTTTACCTCCAAGCTCCTGCCACACTAACCTTAAATAGGAGCTCTTCTTGGAGTAGAGGACTAACTAAGTCACGATCATACAGTTTTCTGTTATGAAACCTGAACCAACGAAACTCGCAATAAATTCCTTCTCTGAAACAGTGATTCCCATTTGCCAAATGGTCTCCGTGCTGTGTCTTGTATCCGAGGTACCAGAGTTCGAAATTTGATTAGTATAATCATTTTTCAAAAGGTAACAGTAAAAGATTAGGATTTTTTTCTTGAGGGAATTCAAGTTGAAGGTACCAAGTCATAGATTTACGACTCGTAAATGAAAGTGTGGTTCCCAAATAATTGTTTTAGTGAATGCAGAATTTCTATAATTGAAAATGTGGTTAAATATTAAACTACTCTTGAATTATTATACGAATTTTTTTCAAAATTAACGTATAATTGCAATTAAAATTTAATGAAGGAATTTTTGGAGAAAAAGCTCAGAAACGTCAAAACTTATAATTAAAACGGAATAGTTTCATGAAAACAAAATATTTGTGACATCATTGTTCTATTAAAAACATCTTGGTTTAAGTTGATTTGGTCAATAAAACTGCTTCCATAACATAGGTATTAACAAGATATATCAACAATAAAATTGTTACCATAGCAACCATAAACATAATGCTCCTGCACAAAACAAAAATTAAATATTACATAAAATACGCTCTTTCAGATGGTACTCACTTACTTACTTACTTATTTATGGCTTTTAAGGAACCCGGAGGTTCATTGCCGCCCTCACATAAGCCCGCCATTGGTCCCTATCGTGAGCAAGATTAATCCAGTCTCTACCATCATATCCCACCTCCCTCAAATCCATTTTAATATTATCTTCCCATCTACGTCTCGGCCTCCCCAAAGATATTTTTCCCTCCGCCTCCCAACTAACACTCTATATGCATTTCTGGATTCTTCCATACGTGCTACATGCCCTGCCCATCTCAAACGTCTGGATTTAATATTCCTACTTATGTCAGGTGGAGAATACAATGCGTGTAGTTCTGCGTTGTGTAACTTTCTCCATTCTCCTGTAACTTCATCCCTCTTAGCCCCAAATATTTTCCTACGAACCGTATTCTCAAAAACCCTCAATCCCTGTCTTTCAGATGGTAGCCTATTTAAAAAAAACTATACAGGTTCATGTGATTAATTTCAGGGGGTTATTCTTTGAAATATTTCAAACAAAAAGTGAAATACATGTTGCTTGATTTGCTTCCTTTTCGAGATAAAAATTGTTTTATATGAAACAATTCATAACGTGTTTTGGGAAAGCCATTGATTTAATTTCCAATATGCTCAGTGAATTTAAGAGAGCAGTGTATTATGATAATAAACGGTTGAAATAAATTTAATTTTGTCCTATATATGTGCAGAAATCTGATCCGAACAAATGTAACATTGTAAAATTCAAGTCAGGAAAAAATATATAGTATCACGTAAGAGTAGTTCCTAAAAGGCTAATTTGGCCGTCTCTTCATTGTTGCCAACTAATACCAGTTATCACCAAAGATGGTAACATCATGCCATGTAAATAATAATAATAATAATAATAATAATAATAATAATAATAATAATAATAATATACTATTAACAATAACGATATCTTACTACATCTCATCTTTATGCTGGGAGATGTTGTCTAAATGGTTCAATAACTTGTGAAAGAGTAGGTCTATATTTTCCTCCTAGACCTCTCGCACATTATGTTGAAAATTAGTAGATTAATATGATCCAATATTAAAATGTATTTTGTGTGACAACATGAAATTCATTGCTTTGATTAAAGAGTTTACAATTCACGAGACATAACCTAAAATTGTATTTTATTTGATCACGTGTTGTATTTTATTGTATTTATTAACATTCCATGGTATTCATACATGCTTACAGCTAGAATATGGAACAAGTCAAAAAACTTAATACTATTATAAAGTCTCAATTTATAGTCACAGTCTAGATGAAATATATATAGACGAGATTTACAATATAGTCTACTAGTACAACACAAAGTTTTAGTATCAATTTCATGAAGTGTTATTGAATGTCATGAATTCACCTACAGAATAGAAGGCGTGAGAAATTAGGTACTTCTCCAATTTGGCCCTAAATAATTTTATGTTTTGAGTTTCATTTTTTATATCGATAGGGAGGCTATTAAAAATTTTTACTACCATATAATGAAATGATTAGTACAAATTCCGAAAACCGAATGCCACTTTGAAATGTATGCTTAAGAATACTTACTTACTACTAATAATTTTGCTACTCTAGTTTTAATTGCTGTCTCCGTGTGCATTTTCTATCGATCACACAAATGCACACCTAATGTTTTTATTTACACTTATCTCACTATAATCTTGAATTGTAACCACAACGCAACACATAAAGTAACTGTTATGTATTAATATAATACTGATATTAATCAATTATTAGAATATCCGAATTTCACTAGCTTCCAGTAATCGGCTCAAAAATCTAGAATAATTTTAATTTTCAGAATTTGCACTGCCGACAACAGCCGTTTCTGCTGCCAGTTAGAAAATCGCTACCAGTTGTAGTATTTCTCGAAATTCGAAAGGAAGTTGGCAAAAGAAAATTCAACCTTCAAACTAGAAAATCACCAAAATTCACTAGCATATATATAGTAATGGGGGGAAAATGGTTAGGTTTCACACATTAGGTATTAAGTAAGCTGATCCGGACTATAATCTTTTCGCTGTAAGAAAAATCCTAATATAAACAATAGCACGTGACTGAAGTGAGGCTTCATTGGCCGCTGTTTGGCGCCATAGATTCTCAGTGCGTGTTCCCGCCCACTGTTGTACATTCTGTTTCATGTTAAACATTTCTCGTTACTCGTCAAGTAGACCTAACCTCACTACTATGCATTCGTTTACTTACGAAACATTTACTTTATAATTACTGTAATTAAAACTCACATAACTTATTTAGGACTATTTGTTTTTTTCCGCTTTTGAGAGGGTTTCCACTCTTATGTTTAATAACCACACACATCGAGGATGCAGAAGCCATACTTCAGTACCACGTGCTTACGTGAATAACTACGAGCTCAAGTAACGCCAGCTTGTTACAAGAACAGACTACTTATATATTACTGTTTGTATTCATCCGCATTCATAGTACATAACAAAATATAAAAGTAGCTTTTCTTTTACATATCGTTTTACATATGAGTGGTTATATGTTTCATTGTATTTAACAACTAGAATTTAATTTTTTATTTTCATATAATACAAGATGATTGTTTTCAAATACGGACTATATTTTCCTGCGTCGTGTGAGTGTTTCGACTATGAGCCAATCACGGGTATAACAGCCACATGCTTGTGTTTACATTAGGATTTTTCTTACAGCGAAAACAGTATATATATATATATATATATATATATATATATACGTCGCATATTACTGCCGTCATTTTTTGTATCGAAATCGTCAAATTTCTTCAAGAACTGGACAGCGAAAATTACGATACAATGCTAGGCATTGACAAATAGCGACTCTAGCCTAGACAACACACGAGCTCAAGAAAAGGGACATACCTGGAGCCTAGGTTATAAAAGAAGGTTTAATCTCCAAACCCCTGTCGAAAATCGAACCTGGACTCTCTGAAATTCTAACAGGAAACTCCACACTTCAAGCTACAGCTGAGAACATCATATTATACACAACAACAAATGTACTTTCTTGCTTTAGCACTCTTTGGAATCATTTGTTCTTTGCTATGAAGAACAAGCGTGATTTTGACACCCCTGCACAAATTCTTCAGTAACGTGTTTGTGTCTTTAAGCTCCGTGTAGTTCATATACACATAGATCTGGCATTCTCCTCATCACCCACCGCCTACAATTGTGTCTGCCTTCAGAAAATCCACGTTACACGAAGTGAACATTTTTAATACGCATTTCGCCTTTAGTTTTCTGGTTATACTTGCCATTTGCAATCTTCGATTTTGCTGCACATCAGAAGTTCTTCTAACGACGATTTTAAATAACATGAATTGTTTTGAGTTATCCAAGTGAAAAGGGCGAAATACCATATGCAGGGACTTGAACGTTAATTCAATTCAATTCAATTCAATTCAATTCAATTTATTAAGTCACTAAACATACAGTGATAGGCTTCGTCACAACACAGAAGGGGGGGAAAAAAACGTACATTTGAAAATACACATATAACTGAAAACAGTAAAGTTTAATTAGAATGAAAACACAAAACATTTTGAAACTCTAAAATTAATGAAAACACTTAACTCTTAATGTAATAATTGTAACTAAATGTAAATAACTTTATTTATTAAAAAACAATTTCGTATGAATTTATGTTAAGAAACTCATCTACAGAGTAGAAAGGATTAATTAAAAGCCAACTATAAAATCTAGCTTTGAAACTATTGGTTGGTAACTTATAATACTGACTGGGAAGCTTATTATATAATTTCATCCCGATGACAGAAAAATTTGTATCAGTTTTATGTAATCTACAGTATGGATTATTAATTTGTCCACTATTTCTAATTTCATGATCATGTATATTGGCTATTAATGAATAATTGTCTATATTTTGTCGAGTGTAAAGGACTAGGTCGTATATATATGTGTGTGTATATATATATATATATATATAAATTTATGACAGTTAATATCAGTGATTGTTTGAAAAGAGGTCGACAATGTTCAAGATAGTTTGATTGACATAGAATTCTAATGGCTTTTTTTTTTTTTTTTTTTTTTTTTTTGCAAAATCAAGACAGTCCCAATTTTGCTACCATTTCCCCAGAAAATTAAGGCATACCTAATTATCGACTGAAAGAACGAAAAGTAGGCAGATCTTAAATAATTTTGAGAAACGGAAGTCACTAATTTCTTTAATAAATATATAACTCTTGATAATTTTGTGCATATATATTCGATATGTTTTTCCCCATGTTAAACTGGAGTCTATAAAAAGTCCTAGAAATTTGGTATAGTTTTGTATGTTGTCCTTTTTTATTACATGATTTAGGGTAAAAGTTATGTTGATAGTCTTTTCTTGATTAAGCAAAAAACCATTACATTCAAACCATAAAGCCATCTGTGATAGAATATCATTGGTTATAGCACGTTATGACTCTGGGGTCGGTACCAGCAAGTATTTGCGAGAAATAATTACATCTTACTAGACCTGGGATTTTTAGGCTCGTTTAGCATAGGCCGAAACATAGTTCTTTAATGCACCTAGTTTTAGACAATATCATCTCTCGAGAGAAGGTTTCCACGTTCTTCCGATGAGGATCTGTACAACAGTAAATAAACTGGCGTAACTCCAATTTGTTTCAAGAACTACTTTCAACTTTTCACGACTACCTGATACTGCTATCAGTGTGTAAGGTGAGCCTTTAAAACATTAGTGCGTAAAAAAGTAATTACTTTACGCACTGCCAAAGAAAATTACTATTCAATGTACAAACTTCATTCAATAAGAAATTACTGCAATTTCCTTGGTCTTTTATTACTTGAATATTACACGTAATACAAATACGTAAGTAACACCATATCTAAATTTTAGCCCTTACTATTCTGAAGTTACATGTAGTATTCATTCTAACAAGATTTATCATTCAACTGTTCATAACTGCTTTGTTGAATATATAGCCAGTTTACTTCTTAATGGATCTAAGTTTAGACGGCCATGACATTGTGATCCTTTCCAATTTGGAATATTTATTTAAAGTAAATTTGTGCTATCGTAAAAAAAAAACATTGTACGACACACATTCGCAAAGGTATCTTTTTGCCTCATTCCACGAACTTTACACTCATGCCAAAAAAAACCCTTTACGAACTTATATCATAAAAACTGTAACTATTTTTAGTTTATGCTAAAATATTTATAATTTTCTTGCAAATCATTTAATTAAACTACACTTGGCATGGGTATTACTTTTATGTAAAAAAAAGTGTGATTATCTAAACAGGAAGTAGTATTGCGCGAAATATGTAAAAATGGATAATATTAAAATCAGATACATAGCCTACTAAGGAAAAAATATAATTACATAAAAATCCAGACTTTACAGTAGATACTAGAGATGAACAACGATCGAGAAAGCAAGACTAACAGCGCCCGCAAAGCCGAAAACCCGCACGACAATGTTCTAAACGTCGTGTCGTTGACGTAAAGACTACTTGTGAGTGTTTTGAGACGTCGAGATTGATCACTCCCGAAGTCCCGAACGTTAAGCAGCCTTGAATCGCCACAGTTGTTTATACCTGAATGAACTTTCATCTATTTTGGCAACTGTTATATATATGTATAAACAATCAAGTAGCCTATTTGAAACATCATCTCCATCTTTGAATGTATAATAATTCGTTCCCCAGTTTTATTTAATTACTAGGTTCTTATTAAAGGCTAGGGATTTTTTTTTTCATATGTTTGAGATCAAGTGTGCAATCTCAAGTAAAAAGATATTAACGTTATGTTTTATGTTTCTTAGAAATGCAAATTTATTTGAGAACTGCTTTTTTTTTTTCTATTTATATAACCATAGGTAATATCATATAATAGAACCAGAACATTTTGATAACTAAGATACTGTTCTGTTTTGTCTTTTTGTCTCATTTAAACATTTATAATGTTATTTATTTCAATTATATATGTCATTCAAAGTTGCGAAATCTTTCCACGCCGACCAAATGCTATTTCGAGAATGATGAGCGAGGCTTGAAGCGCACGAGAATGACGAGACGAGACGCGAAAGACAATGCAACAAACACAGCGAGCGAGAGCGGCAGTTACTTTTGTTCATCTCTATAGTCGCGACGCTGTTATTCCCGGCGTGACTCCTCCTCTTTGCTTATGTCTTAGGAAGTGAAGGCTCTATAAAGTCTAGGCAGGTAGTATCGTTCGTAGTTGCCGAGCTACCAGACGAGGAATCTATTTGCCGCACCGTTAAACATTATCACGTCGTAGCTCCTATGACAATAAATCAAACGCACTGTAATTGAGAGGCAAATAACGTCCTCGTGTGCTTTCTGCGAACGCCAACGAAAGAGCCAAAATGGCGGGCGATTATATTAAGTATTTATCGAGCCTTAGGAAATGCATAACGTCATCATCATCGAATCACAAGACTCATACGTTTAAATGTAGCCGACCTGCAACGTGATTGGCTGCCGGAAATAAGAGCGACGGGACTATAGTTGATACCACACTGCCAACGAACGAACATTCATGGAACAAGTGGGATTTGAACACATAACCGTGACTTCCACGCGGAATAATTTAACCGCTAAGATCAGTGTTTTTTAGTAGGTTATTTTACGACGCTTTATCAACAGTTTAGGTTATTTAGTGTCTGAATGAGGTGAAGGTGATAATGCCGGTGAAATGATTCCAGGGTCCAGCACCGAAAGTTACCCAGCATTTGCTCATACGTCAGGGGGTTAAACCATTCCGGAAGTTAACAAATGTAAATACCTCGGAATAATATTTAGCAGCGATCTCGGCTGGGGGCAACACGTTACAGACACAGCGGGAAAAGCATGGAGGGCGTTACACTTTGTGATGAGGGTACTAAGAAAAGGCTCTGATAAATCCAAAGAGATTGCATATAAATCACTAGTTCGTCCAGTAATGGAATATGGTGCTGCATGTTGGGATCCTTACAGATTAGAACATAAGTATTAAGACACTGGAAAAGATTCAAAAACGGGCTCTCAAGTGTTGTCGGAAAAATTCACCATTAAAATGGGACATACTCACGCACAGGAGAACGCGAATTCGATTATGCGCAATGTTCAAAACATACAGAGGTGAGCCTGCCTGGAGAGAAATAAAAAATAGGTTGCAGCCGCCAAATTACTCTTCAAGGAACGACCACTCTTATAAATTGAGGGAAAGAAGACAGAGGACGGACACTGGGAAGTTTTCTTTTCTCAATCGTACTGTCAGGGACTGGAATGCTTTACCTGCAGACTTACTAAAGGCTTTACCAACAACCAAAAATGTATTTAAAAATAGGCTTAAGGACTTTACTAATAGCCGGTAATTATACACAGTATTTAAAGGGTGTAATTGATATTTTGTTATTGAAGTGTTGTATTAGTGAAGAATTATGTTGTGTCAGTGAAGTGTGTTGTGTAAGTGGAACGTGTTCCTGTCAGTGAAGCTTTATAGTTTATAGTGGCAGTGCAAAGTATTTGAACAGTGAAATGTTTTTGAAGTGTTAGTGAAATCAGGATAGAATCAGTGAAATGTGTCGTAGTTCCATTGCAGTGAGTGAGTTGACAGCGAAATGAGTGTAGTGTTGAAAAGTATTTGTGCAGATATGAACATATCATACTCGTGGGTTTTAGTTCGAACTTAGGTTTAAGATACAAATTAGATTTACTTTAAATGTTATTTTAAGTGATCGTGCTTCATTTAATTTAGGATGTTTCCTGTTATTATTATTATTATTATTATTATTATTATTATTATTATTATTATTATTATTATTATTATTATTAGTATTATTAGTATTATTAATTGTGTTTATTATTGTCTTTATTGAGTGTAATTAGTTACCACTGCCACCGGGTATATACCCATTGCAATGTGAATAAGTACATACATATTGGGTTGAGGGAAAACCCCGGATAAAATCTCAACCGGGTAACTTGCGCCGACCGGGAGTCGAACCCGGGTCATCTGGTTTCGCGGCCAGACACGCTAACCGTTACTCCACAGGTGTGGACATGACCAGTGTTCGTGTACTGTTTCAAAAGAGATGCAAGGAACACTTTTATTCGTTTATATAGCTACATTTTTAGTCGAGCATCGTGTAACATCGTCGGGGAAAGAGGACGGTTTTGGGGTATACACTGCATATTGGATGAAGGATTACAAGTGCGAAATTTCCACACCGTTGAAGGAGCTTCTACTTGTCACTTCCATGCCCGTGTACTGGCTGCCTCCCTCCCTCTCAGGAGCTGAATGAATGAATGGGATGTCGGAAAGTGTTTGTGGTTTTAAGGAAGGAGAACACATGTTCTGTTATAGTACTGGACCCCGGAGTTATTCTCGGCATCTGTTGAGGTGGTAAGAAGCAGAAATCTTCTGGAGTATAACAGACGAAAATTGAGCGCACCCCTGTAGGGAGGAAATTTGACAGCTCCTGATCCTCTAGCAGAAAGAGTTAAAAAATATTTCCTAATGCTCCTCCCGCGCAAGTGCTACTCCACGCTTAACCAGTTGTTTATCATCTCCTACCAACAATTTCTCTCCAACAGAAGAAGAGGCTGCAAATAAGGGCGAAGAGACAATATTGCTGCAGAACACTTTGTAAAGGGATTTCTTCACTCCACCCATTCATCCTCCGACGACCAGAATTTACACCTTTTATAATAATGTTTTTGTCTGATTCCATATTTTTTAAACTCCTCACTTAATATAATAGTTTAAATTCCATCCTCTTGAGACTTATAATATGTTTTGTATCCCAGACTAGGACTCTGCACATTGCAATAAATGTTGCTTTACTTATTATATTTATAAACTAGCCGTACCCGTGCTCTCCGCTGCACCTGTTAGAAATAAATATAAAGTAATTACATAATTAAAATAGGACGTTTGATTAAGGGAACATTCGTGTTTGTTAGAAGGATAAATCTTGTGTATTTTAACACGATTCAATTGAGCTTAGTTAAAATTTGAATTATAAAATAATGGATTGCTAAGCTAACGTACTACTAGTGCATACTAAATCAATACACTCTCGTTATTCGTTAATTCTCTGAGATGAAAATGAGTGTGTACATAAATATTATTTTAAGAAAACGAATGTACAAAATAGCCTATCAAATTTTCTGTGCATAACAAGCTATTTCAATCTTTCCTGTCCTCGATTTACTCAGAAGTTACCGTAATAACATTATAGCATTATGTCCATCTATAGAAACTACACTTTCCAATGGTGAAATAATAATTAATTATACAAATCGGTTAATTTTGCTTCCGATATTACTTCCTCCAAACACAGAAACATCCTCTGTAGGCTATGTTTAATAGCTTTCGATTGTTGTCGTCCAAGGCCCCTTATAGACGAAGTCATTTGTTCTTATTTCATTTCACCGTCTCAGATGGCGTTATTTTAATTTTAAAACTCATTTATCTCATGAAATTCAGTCCTATCAAAATTTTGTAAAGAATAAAACGTAACGGAAATCATTTTTAAAGACATTTTTGTTATGTAACATTTTTTTACAAAAATCAATAATAAGCGAGATATTTCTATTTATTTAATTCAGGCCCCCTTATAACACCTCTTTTAAATAAAGTATTTTGAATGCCATATAGCCTAAAATCTAAGTTACAACGAACTTAATTTATATTCCAATTTTCATATAAATCGGTTCAGCAATTATCGCGTGAAAAGAAAAACATCCAGACAGACATACAAACAAAAATGTCAAAAAAGCGATTTTCGGTTTCAGGGTGGTTAATTATATAGCTTTGTTATGTTAGGACCAATTATTTTTGGAAAATCGAAAATTACCAGAACGGCTACAGATTTATTATTAGTATAGATGATACTCGGGAGGATATTAAACACGGAATAAATATGAGAAATGCCTATTATTATTCGGTTGAGAAGCTTTCATCATCCAGTCTGCTGTCAAAAAATCTGAAAGTTAGAATTTATAAAACAGTTATATTACCGGTTGTTCTTAATGGTTGTGAAACTTGGACTCTAACTTTGAGGCAGGAACATAGGTTAAGGGTGTTTGAGAATAGGGTGCTTAGGAGAATATTTGGGGCTAAGAGGGATGAAGTTACAGGAGAATAGAGAAAGTTACACAACACAGAACTGCACGCATTGTATTATTCACCTGGCATAATTAGGAACATTAAATCCAGACGTTTGAGATGGGCAGGGCATGTAGCACGTATGGGAGAATCCAGAAATGCATATAGAGTGTTAGTTGGGAGGCCGGAGGGAAAAAGGCCTTTAGGGAGGCCGAGATGTAGATGGAAGATAATATTAAAATGGATTTGAGGGAGGTGGGATATGATGATAGAGAATAGATTAATCTTGCCCAGGATAGGGACCTATAGCGGGCTTATGTGAGGGCGGCAATGAACCTCCGGGCTCCTTAAAAGCCAGTAAGTGAGTAAGGCCTATGTATATACCGTAATATCCTATAGTATACAGAGTGCTATGTAGTGCATACTGCACAGTTTGTGAGCAAGTGTCGAGTGTTTAGGGCTAAGTGAGGAGGCACAAAAGCTGTTAATAACCCAGTCGCGTATTATACACGCTGCATATGTTTTCAAACATTAGGAACTAATATTTTCAGAACTTTTAAACAAGTAGGTGAACTGAAGTGGGATAATTGGAGAACAATCCCCTGATATAAGACGGCAGAGAGAGCGAGGGTTAGGACAAGAACTCTCGAGAGAAGTCCCTAATGCATCCACCCTCGTTCTAGGAGATTCGGTCTCTTGTACACGAGGGAGAGCGAGCGAGGGTAGCTGTAGGTTCATTGATTCCTGCGCAGACATCCCCCAATTGCTGCTCCGCCGATGTCAATTACTGGCACTCCGCGTTTTAAACGTTTCTAGTTGTATACCACGACGATCATCACCCCTCTCCCTTCCCGCCCACCAGAACCCTTTCCACTTCTCCCTCATTGTGTTAACCACAAGCAAATCATTTTACATAAAAACAGTCTGTGGGTTTTTTAACTTTGTATCAAATGCCCGAAACAACCACCGGCGTCGAGTTCAGAAATGATAGTGGTGTTGATGGTGATGATGATAATGATAATAGTGATAATAATGGTGATAAATATTTGTCCTCTATATCACACTAGAAATGCAGTGAACATGGTTAACATGACGGCTAAGAAGTTCCGCTCTTTGTTCATAATCATCGTATCAATCGGTGTAATCCTTGATTACGATGATTGATGATGATGATGATGATGATGATGATGATTAGGGCTAGGATTTTGATGAAATTGCATCTTTTTTCTAGTAAGACAGAAACATAGCTACTTTTGTGTTTATATAAAACTGAGTGTTTTAAGACATATTTGTTAGGGCATTTTTTTTTTTTCATTTTTTGCCTGTTTCAACTCCTAAGAGCAGCTTTTCTTTTATTCCGTCATTTTTTAGGCATTTTCATTTAATTTTGGCCATAAACCCTCATTATTAATGTAAAATAATGTTTATTTCCTGTGATATTTTCTCTACATATTTTGTCCATTAATACCCATTATTTTGTATAATATTTTAATCGTTCTTCCACACAATTTTTTATTTTTTTATTTTATTGGGTTATTTTACGACGCTGTATCAACATCTCAGGTTATTTAGCGTCTGAATGATATGAAGGTGATAATGCCGGTGAAATGAGTCCGGGGTCCAGCACCGATAGTTACCCAGCATTTGCTCATAGTGGGTTGAGGGAAAACCCCGGAAAAAACCTCAACCAGGTAACTTGCCCTGACCGGGATTCGAACCCGGGCCACCTGGTTTCGCGGCCAGACGCGCTGACCGTTACTCCACACGTGTGGACTCTTCCACACAAACATTGCACATTTTAACGTAGTACACCCCATGTAATGAATCAGTCCAACCACTCCTTCAATATAGACTCCTCTATACCTGCTAATCCCGGATAAGAGTGGCCTTGTGGTAGACTACATGGAAACTAAAAGTAAAGTAAATCCATGGCGCTACAGCCCATGAAGGGCCAAGACCGACCAGCTGACTGCTGACCTCACGTCCACATGCCGACGCAGAGGTGAACGATCATACATGGAAACTACATCAGGTAAAATAGTTAATTAAAGTGTACTACTTAGAAAAATTATGTAAAATTTAATTTAATTACTAATCTAAATATTAAGTAGTACAAAACCTCTTTTCCTACTAAACCAATTATGTAAGATCAATTTTTAGGGCATTTTTGAAAGATTTTTAGGTCATAAATGCATTGTTTTAGGGCATTTTTTCATGATTTATAGGTCATCAAAATCCTAGCCCTATTCATAATCATCGTATCAATCGGTGTAATCCTTGATTACGGTGATAGATGATTGATGATGATAATGATGATTATGATGATTATGATGAAGAATGATCGTGGTGATGGTGATAAAAACACGGAGGCTTGTAGCCTACGTGAACACATGGAAAAAGTAATTACAGTATAAAGTTGCGAATATGTGACTAAAAATTCACAAAAGATTATTCTTTATTCTTTAAGATATTTCAAACGAAAAAGTTTAATACAGTTTTGCTCTTTTTTTTTTTTTTTGCTTCATTTTCGAGAAAAAATTATTTTATGTGCAACATTTCATAGCGTATTTGGGAAAGCCATCAAATTAATTTAATTCCCAATATACTTACTTACTGGCTTTTAAGGAACCCGGAGGTTCATTGCCGCCCTGACATAAGCCCGCCATTGGTCCCTATCCTGAGCAATATTAATCCAGTCTCTATCATCATATCCCACGTCCCTCAAATCCATTTTAATATTATCTTCCCATTTACATCTCGGCCTCCCCAAAGGTCTTTTTCCCTCCGGCCCCCCAACTAACATTCTATATGCATTTTTGAATTCGCCCTACGTGCTACATGCTCTGCCCATCTCAAACGTCTGGATTTAACGTTCCTAATTATGTCAGGTGAAGAATACAAAGCGTGCAGTTCTGCGTTGTGTAACTTTCTCCATTCTCCTGTAACTTCAACCCTCTTAGCCCAAAATATTAATTCTCAATATGCTTAGTCAATTTAAGGGAGCAGTGTATTACGTCGTTTAAATATGCAGAAATTTCATTTGAACAGTCCACACCTGTGGAGTAACGGTCAGCGCGTCTGGCCGCGAAACCAGGTGGCCTGGGTTCGATTCCCGGTCGGGGCAAGTTACCTGGTTGAGGTTTTCTCCGGGGTTTTCCCTCAACCCAATACGAGCAAATGCTGGGTAACTTTCGGTCCTGGATACCGGACTCATTTCACCGGCATTATCACCTTCATTTCATTCTGACGCTAAATAACCTGAGATGTTGATACAGCGTCGTAAAATAACCCAATAAAATAAAAAAAAATCATCTGAACAAACGGAAATTTTCGTTCTGAAAAGGAATTTTAAAACGTTACATTTGTTAAGATCAAATTTCTGCGTATTTATTATCATAATACATTGCTCTCTCGAATTGACTGAACATATTGGGAATTAAATAAGTGATTTTCGCAAAACACGGTAAGAAATGTTTAATATAAAACAGATTTTATCTGGAAAAGGAAGCAAAAATAAAAACAATAATGTAACTTTTATTAGTAACAACAATGTAATTTATTCGCCACAACAATAATTCCTTTCTACAATTCGCCTTAAACGCTCTCGTCAACAATTGGATCCTCACTCAACACAGTATTCGTTATGGCACTCCACCGACGACAATGACAATTTACTTGGACTATTACGCACAACAATGAACTGTTAATCTTAACTAGTATTTACAAAGCACTATTTACAAATCAGAACTACCAGTTCTCAGTTCACAGTTCTTCTATCTCAGTCACTCGAGTTCACAGTATCTCGAACCACAGACCTTCAGAGACAGTTCACTGTACTCGAACTCGGGTCCCTCCAACTGCGGTCCACTGCACTCGAACTCAGGTCCCTCCAACTGCGGTCCACTGCACTCGAACTCAGGCCTGCAGATGCGGACGCACACTCGAGTCGAACTCCGGTACACAAGACTGGCTTTCTCACTGACTGGCTGACTAATCAACTGAAAACTGGAAACTCTCCTCTAGTTCGCTGGCGCTTCTTCTTTTATAGCAAAATCATAGTTGCGAGAATTTTCTACAGGTGTGTAGAGAATTATCTCGATATCTTCACATCGACGGACTTCTGGAATCGTCGGGAAGGTCGTTCCACATTCACTGCGTTAAGTAGCAGCTGCGCGCGCAGCCTTCCCTCGCGTGTAGGCTCCTTTCCCCTTTCCCCGTGAAGCCCGCGCGATATGCTCTCTCGCGGGACGCTGGTCGTGAGTTCGAATCTCACGTCGCTGTCACAATAATTATTGTATTATTATTATTATTATTTATTTATTATTTTTTGTTAATCATATCTCAAAGAAAAAACTCTCTGAAATTAATGACATTATTTACGGTCCACATTTCATATTACGGTTTGTTTACCTGAAATACACAATACTTTCATCCATGGCCCCCATGAAGTACGGAATTTTTTTTTTTTTTTTTTTTTTTTTTTTTTTTTTTTTTTTTTTTTTTTTTTTTTTTTTTTCCCCCACCTTCGTGAAATTGTCATCAGAGTTTCCACTTAAGGATGCACTTTTCAATTTATCCCCGATTACAGGACTTTTTTTCTAAAACTGCAATGAACATTGTGGAAGGTATAATACGAAAATCGTAAAAAAGAGAACGTAGGGAATTCCCTGCAACCAAGTTCTTGAAAGGGAGATACCAACTATTAGGGAAATCTAACCTCAAAGTTACACTTAGACGCTCTGCTGGATGCTGGATCCTGAGTATTAACTCAATATGAATATTACTTTCCAAATAACATTAAAGGTTGGACTCTGGTAAAGGTGCGGTATGGCCAATAGACAATATTTGTTGGATTGAGACTGTATTTAACACACATTCATTAAAAACGAAAAAAAAAAACTTGCAGCCCTCAAATTAATATTTTCATATTATTAGTGAAATGTTGAATTTTCCTTCTTTTGAGTTCACTAACGTAATAAGAACACCTGGAAAACCATGTAATATAGCCTACTTGGAGATATATAAACAAATTCAACTGAAAAAATCCGAAAAAACGCAGAATATGAAATTTCCTATAAAACGACGTAATAGTAATAATTCGCAAATGTGTTCGTATTTCGCTATTAGAACTTTATTTCGCGATTGTTTCATCTGCATATTATTAATCACCATCACTTAATTCTCAACACACAGATAGATCAATTTCTGGACACAAACACTATTCGACTCCACTTTTCAACACCTGTCAACAATCAAACGCACCCACATAACAGGCAGCGAAGTTCGAGATGACGCCGAGATCTAGTAGGCTATGAGGATGGTGTGAAGAAACACCGAAACAGCTGTAATCCGCACATGCTTACACAATTAACACGAGTAAGCTCGCCATTTAATCAATTAATTATATTCAAGTGTTAAAAGTAGTGTACGAAAGATTCAACACGAATATTATTAATCACAATCACTTAATTCGTAAAGATTAGTAATATTAATCTATTTTATATCTATTATGTCGTGATTTTCGCGATCTCCATAAATACCCCTGTAACATAGTTCTAGTAAGCTTATATTGAATTAATTTTCATCATTTTACTATCCATCTCAAATCTCAAATTGCCTCATAAATTAAGTTACTACTTTACCTTATAGGTTTATATTAATTTAAATAAATATGTAGTCTACTAGTCGTTAAAACTTAACTGAAGAATATTGCTGGAGAACCTTTTAAGTGTAGTGTAAATATTCGTAATTTAAATTTGTATTGTATTGATTAAGGCTGGTTGAGTGGAAGAGAAGGCCTTATGGCCTTAACTCTGCCAGCGAAAATAAAACATTATTATTATTATTATTATTATTATTATTATTATTATTATTATTATTATTATTATTATTATTATTGTAGGGACGATGGCGGGCTTATGTGAGGGCGGCAATGAACCTTCGGGTTCCTTAAAAGCCATTTGTAAGTATTATTATTATTATACCCGGCCCTTCCTATTGGTATAGAGCTGAATAGTACACCGTGTCCAGCTTAGAGGGATCGAGAAAGAAGTGCTAATTTAAAGTATAAATAATGGTTTTATAACATAACTTTTTGTATAACTTGATGTAAAATCTGTCCGAGTTTCGGAGAATGGTCAGTGCAACTCGATGTGTGCGCCTCAAGCAACCCTGAAGACATCCAAAAGGTACTCAACCTTCTGCCAATATATAACATTTGTGGAGTGATTAGCGGAGCTGCATTTATAATGCGTTGTCTCAGTTTTTCTAAAGTGTCAACTGTACCACGTTGGTACACAACATTCAACATAAAGCCCCAGAAAAAGATCAATGGGCGTCAAGTCGGGTGACATAGGTGGCCAGGCAAGGGTTCTCCTCTTCCTATTGTGAAAGTTTGCATTCAAGAAGCCACGCACTGCTCCAAAGCAATGGGGTGGAGCCCCATGTTGCTGAAAAACCGATCCTGGGGCAGTTTAACAACAACAAAAGTTTTGCAACATGTCCAGATACACATTCCCTTTGATTGTCGCCTCGATGAAGAAGAATTGTCCAATGACGGAATGTTCTACTGAATGGCGCCAGGCTGTTTCCACGATAAACGTTAGTGCGCATGCGCATGAACATGCAACTGTTTTAAACCATTGGTGCATAAACTTGGACAGTTCCTGCATCTTGTCAGATGTAAATCACAACGATATCTTCATCTGATTTTAAATGGTGAGCATTTATTTCTCGATCCCTCTAAGCGGGACACGGTTTATATTAAATATAGCGGTGTGAGCACGCCATACGTTTACTGTAGGAATGATTCATTATACCTTATTTTACTGATTTAATTTCCTTTGTATATTTCATTTTTTCTCTGTTGTATAAGTTTATTAATCAATCAATCCTGGCGATACTATACTACTTATTTTACAATATTAGTTGTACAATAATAAAAATTTGGAAAAGTGACGGTAGTGAGTATGTATGACTGTATTAATGTTACAAAAATATATTAATATCAAAATAGTAGGCCTAATATCCGTCTAAGTCTACAAGACAATATTAATGATAACGGTGGCGAGGACGGTGATTAATAATAATAATAATAATAATAATAATAATAATAATAATAATAATAATAATAATAATAATAATAATGATAATAATAATAATAACAATGACAATAATAATAATAATAATAACAATAATGACAATAATAATAATAACAATAACAATAGTAATTACAATAATAATAACAATCACAATGATGATAATAATAATAATAATAATGACAATAATAATAACAATAATAATAATAATAACAATAATGATGATGATGATAATAATAATAATAACAATATCAATAATAATGACAATAATAATAACAATAACAATGGCAATAATAATAATAATAATAATAATAATAATAATAATAACAATAATAATAATCTGTATTCTGTGTATAAAATTAGAATTAATATTATATGTTCTGAATTTATGAGATATAGTGGGTATGATATAAGTGGGTGTACAGCGGTCAAGAGGTAAACAATCTTCCAATATAAATTAAATTATATATGTATAATATATTGATTCGATGCTGAAACTGATCAGAAAGAGGAGAAGGAATTTATATTTTCGTTGGGTTTTACTTATTTGTATTTCTGGAGGTGTGGAAGAGAAGGCCTAATGGCCTTAACACCAGAATAAATAAATAAATAAATAAATAAATAAATAAATAAATAAATAAATAAATAAATAAATGAAAACAAATAAATCAGGCACATGATGAAATGTTTTCTTCTCGGTGCCTGATTTACAACTGTTTTAAATTGAGTTAACCCTGGCAGGCATTTGGCTAAGGACTTCATTAATTCATGTAAGTGACGTTAAGTAAAGATTCATCTTTATGGGCGAGGAAAGCTTAGTAAAGACAATTTGTTTTGGTTGTGTAAAGTTAGGTTTCCGAGATTTCCGAAAATTTAATAAACAGTTTAACTAAAAATAGAAGCAGAAAGGAAAACCAGGGCAACGCCGGGTGCTTTCAGCTAGTAATAAATAATAATAATAATAATAATAATAATAATAATAATAATAATAATAATATCAATAATGACAATAATAATAATAATGGCAATAATAATAAATAATAATAATAATAAATAATAATAATAATAAATAATAATAATAATAATAATAATAATAATAATAATGTTACAATGGCGACAACGAAGATAAGGACGACGCACATCAGTATCGCAACTATCTCAAGACAGAGTACACAATGCTGAATCACTCTTACCACAGGAACATGCAGGATCAGCCATATTACATCTACCGCCATGTTGAATTGAATGGCTTATCTTTCCAGTCGTTCACATCCGCTTCTAGAGATTGGGCAATATTACCTTCATACATTCCCATCGTAAAAAGGTCAGAAAGTAATTAACTTCATCGTAATTAGATTTGAGATCTCAACAGCTCAGCATCGTTTTCTTTTCTTCAATGCAGTGGCGGCTCGTGATGTTCAATTATGGCGGAGATCAATTGCATCAAATAATAACGTCAAGCAGAAACTGTACAATTTTGGAGTAACAAAATAGTCATAAAATGAGTTTTATCTTACGTATTTGAATTCAAGAAACAAACAAAAACAAAAGAGGCATTTCAAATTAGGCCTACTAACACGGCAGAGGCGGAGTCCCAGAGTTCCTCTCCTCAGTCAAATTATTGCTATGGGAATTGATTAATTTCATCACATAGGCCTACAATAAAGACATAGTGCCATTGAAAGTAATTCAATTCGTTATGTGTATTCAAACAGCATAACCATTAACACAAGATCCCCATCATCATCATCATCATCATCATCATCATTATCATCATGCAAGCTACTAGCACTATTTGGACTCGGGATCTCTGGGTCATTCCGTCCTCCCGTGAAAACCCAAAACCGACATCAGACATTCAAGGTAGGGGATTTTGATTCTCACATGGTTAGCAAGCTTCAAGGGTATATGTACGTGAACGACTACAAATATTATCAGAAAATGAAGATTCTAAATTTCTAAAATTTTATAAGAAAATGAACTCACAATTGAATAAAAATTACAAGATACCACAACAAGATTTATTAGAACTTAAATATCTGATAAAAGTATAAAAAAGATTAGAAACAATATTTTTCAAACCAGTTTTATCAGCGTATGAAAAATAAAAACAAAGAAATTTTGCACTTATATAATTCGTTAACCATAACACTGTTATGGTCTCTCTGACAGCTTTAATATTTTACCTGTACGTAGTAAACACTTATTTCTGTAAAGTAGACTACTCTCAGACATGTAGAGTTGTTTATTTTAATACAATTAATTTTATATTTGTCCTATATAAAAAATATTAAAATTTACATACTCTTTTGGGACCTAATTTTTCTGTTTTCAAAGAAATGGGCATTATTGTAGTCTACCTTTTGCATAAATGCATGTTAAATCAGTGTACAAAATTTCAGAATTCTATCTCTAATGGTTGCGGAGTTATGAAATATTGTGTGTGAAAATCTTCAAATTTTGGAAAATTTAATTTAGGCCTAAAGTAAAAAGTGAATTCTTAAAAATATTATTAATAAACATTTTTATACTTTTATCAGATATTTAAGTACTGATAAGTCTCGTTGTGGTACCCTGTAATTTTTAGTCAAATTGTGAATTCATTTCTTTATAAAATTTTAGAAATTTAGTGCTTGCATTTTCTGATAATAATTGTGGTCGTTCACGTACATATAGCCTACCCTTAAGGCAACACAAAGTAACCATACCACAAGGGACACGTATTTTTCTTCGTGGAATAAAGAAGTAAGTTTCTACTTTACTTTGGAATCGATCACGGGTCATCTGTACACGTATTCGTAGCCAGAACTGTTACAATTTGAGCCAGCAGAGTTTACGAAAGTACGGACTATCCGGAGAAAGGCGTCCAAGAAAAATATGGGCAGAAGTCATTAATATAAACGGATCACGATGATGATGATGATGGATGAAGAATAGCAGGCCATTATTATTATTATTATTATTATTATTATTATTATTATTATTATTATTAGCAGACCTGTTATTATTAATCCACTTACATAAGGAAAAACGTGATTTTCATGAACCGAGATTGTGCGGTATTTTTGCCCTTAGGATTCCATGAAATATAATCCTCGAGCTAAATCATAAGACAATCCTAACTAACTAATAAATGCAAGTTACATTTTACATTAGAGTTTACAGTTTCTTACTAATTGTAATTTTTGTTGTCGTTTGTAGTTCTGTGATATTTTGAGACGAAAATTTTTGAAATTGTATTGTATTGTATTGTATTGTAATGTATTTGATAGCCAACATTTACATCAATCAAAATGTTTCAAATAATTTCCTAGAAAAATACGATGTAGGCTATTTCTAGTTGGTTCAATAGTTGTAAGTTTTTTATTTTGGGTTTCCATATTGTTGTCGTTTAGTTAACTGTCCGAAGACAGGTCTGAACCTCACAAGTGATATCAATAAGGCACCACTTATGAGGCAACTAAGCCAGGATAGAATGGGTAGGGTGGCCAATTCCTTTTCCCGTCCATTGCATACATCGCCGATTAGCTACATATTACAGACTCAGATGCATACAAGCAATGTTACGTTTCCATATTAATTACCAATATTATTATTAGACATTATTATATTGTTGTTATTAGACGTTATTACATTATTATTATTATATTATTATTATTATTGCTGTTAAACTACATTATTATTACTGTATTACCATTATTATCATCATCATTGTTATCATCATAATTTATTTTTATTGCTGTTAAACTACATATTATTATTACTGTATTACCATTATTATCATCATCATTGTTATCATCATAATTTATTTTTATTGCTGTTAAACTACATATTATTATTACTGTATTACCATTATCATCATTGTTACCATCATAATTTATTATTATTATTATTATTATTATTATTATTATTATTGATGTTAAACTATATATTATTATTACTGTATTACCATTATTATCATCATTGTTATCATCATAATTTATTATTATTATTGCTGTTAAACTATATATTATTATTACTGTATTACCATTATTATCATCATTGTTATCATCATAATTTATTATTATTATTATTATTATTGATGTTAAACTATATATTATTATTACTGTATTACCATTATTATCATCATTGTTATCATCATAATTTATTATTATTATTGCTGTTAAACTATATATTATTATTACTGTATTACCATTATTATCATCATTGTTATCATCATAATTTATTATTATTATTGCTGTTAAACTATATATTATTATTACTGTATTACCATTATTATCATCATTGTTATCATCATAATTTATTATTATTATTGCTGTTAAACTATATATTATTATTATTACTGTATTACCATTATTATCATCATTGTTATCATCATAATTTATTATTATTATTATTGCTGTTAAACTATATATTATTATTACTGTATTACCATTATTATCATCATTGTTATCATCATAATTTTTTATTATTATCGCTGTTAAACTACATATTATTATTACTTTATTACCATTATTATCATCATTGTTATCATCATAATTTATTATTATTATTGCTGTTAAACTATATATTATTATTACTGTATTACCATTATTATCATCATTGTTATCATCATAATTTATTATTATTATTGCTGTTAAACTATATATTATTATTACTGTATTACCATTATTATCATCATTGTTATCATCATAATTTATTATTATTATTGCTGTTAAACTATATATTATTATTACTGTATTACCATTATTATCATCATTGTTATCATCATAATTTATTATTATTATTGCAGTTAAACTATATATTATTATTACTGTATTACCATTATTATCATCATTGTTATCATCATGATTTATTATTATTATTATTGCTGTTAAACTATATATTATTATTACTGTATTACCATTATTATCATCATTGTTATCATCGTAATTTATTATTATTATCGCTGTTAAACTACATATTATTATTACTTTATTAGCATTATTATCATCATTGTTATCATCATAATTTATTATTATTATTGCTGTTAAACTACATATTGTTATTACTGTATTACCATTATTATCATCATTGTTATCATCATAATTTATTATTATTATCGCTGTTAAACTACATATTATTATTACTGTATTACCATTATCATCATCATTGTTATCACCATAATTTATTATCATCATCATCATCATCATCATCATTATTATTATTATTATTATTATTATTATTATTATTATTATTATTATTATTATTATTATTATCGAATATTTTCAGATTACATCGTTGCTTTCTGATACAGATTTAGTGACTAGAAGAGTACAATAATATATCATATCCCAATATTTGCAATTAAGTCGGATTTTCTTTGATTTTCTAGAGTTGGCCTAAATAATTCAACAAAACTTTCAACGTGTCCTTTTCCGACAGCCTACCTGTGTTTAGATATTTATTATTGAAACATCCCTCTGGGAGGTGACGAGAATCCCATACGACGAAATTATTTATAAACTGGATCAACTGCAGCATTTTTAAATATTAGGAGCATTTCGCTCATTTACCGCTGTTCAATTTCCTGCGAATAACCACAAAAGTACATTAAAATCGTCAGAATGCTGTAATTAAAACTCGAGCTAATATAAAAATTCATTTCATATCATTTTTGCCAAATAGCATGTAAATGATAACTCTCCATTCAATAACGTACTGCGTACATACGATGGTGTTACCGACAAACTATAAACAGGTTGTTTCAGAAAGTTTAATACAACGAAATGACGGTATATAAATATCTAGGTATTATTAAGCTACGTCATTCTTCGTTTCTGGGAGAAATAAATAATAATAATAATAATAATAATAATAATAATAATAATAATAATAATTATAATAATACTTACTTACTTACAAATGGCTTTCAAGGAACCCGCAGGTTCATTGCCGCCCTCACATAAGCCCGCCATCGGTCCCCATTCTGTGCAAGATTAATCCAGTCTCTAGCATCATATCCCACCTCCCTCAAATCCATTATATTATCCTCCCATCTACGTCTCGGCCTACCCAAAGGTCCTTTTCCCTCCGATCTCCCAACTAACACTCTATATGCATTTCTGGATTCGCCCATACGTGCTACATGCCCTGCCCATCTCAAACGTCTGGATTTAATGTTCCTAATTATGTCATATGAAGAATACAATGCGTGCAGTTCTGTGTTTTGTAACTTTCTCCATTCTCCTGTAACTTCATCCCGCTTAGCCCCAAATATTTTCCTAAGCACCTTATTCTCAAACACCCTTAACCTATGTTCCTCTCTCAAAGTGAGAGTCCAAGTTTCACAACCATACAGAACAACCGGTAATATAACTGTTTTATAAATTCTAACTTTCAGATTTTTTGACAGCAGACTAGACGATAAAAGCTTCTCGACAGAATAATAACACGTATTTCCCATATTTATTCTGCGTTTAATTTCCTCCCGAGTGTCATTTATATTTGTTACTGTTGCTCCAAGATATTTGAATTTTTCCACCCCTTCCAAGGATAAATTTCCAATTTTTATATTTCCATTTCGTACAATAGTCTGGTCACGAGACATAATCATATACTTTGTCTTTTCGGGATTTACTTCCAAACCGATCGCTTTACTTGCTTCAAGTAAAATTTCCGTGTTTTCCCTAATCGTTTGTGGATTTTCTCCTAACATATTCACGTCATCCGCATAGACAAGAAGCTGATGTAACCCTTTCAATTCCAAACCCTCTGTGTTATCCTGAACTTTCCTAATGGCATATTCTAGAGCGAAGTTAAAAAGTAAAGGTGATAGTGCATCTCCCTGCTTTAGCCCGCAGTGAATTGGAATAATAATAATAATAATAATAATAATAATAATAATAATAATAATAATAATAATAATAATAATAAAAGAGGAGAATAGAAAGGATTCAGGGAAGAGAGATCGTGCTATCTTAGGTAAGCTATTATGCAATGCAACTTTTGATACAAAAACATCGAGTATTCAATACAGGAGCCCATATTGCACTTTATTTTAATAAAACTTTTGATAAGGTAAATTGTAACATTGTTAAAAATGATGTAGGCTATTAGTAAGTGACCAAATTCAACAAATGACATAGAATATTTTACGATTTCCTATGCAAAGTAATTTCAATTTCAGATAAAATTAGGACAGGCTAAGTTATCAAAGCGGAGAGACATTTTACTGGCCTCAGATAAACATTTAAACCGGTAATAAATATTTCGTTATTATTAAGCCTACATCATTCATTTCTGGAAGAAATAAATAATTATCATAATCATAATAACAATAGCATTAGTAAATAATGATAATAATAATAATAATAATAATAATAATAATAATAATAATAATAATAATAATAATAAAGAGAAGAATAGAAAGAATTCAAGAAAGGGAGAACGTGCTATCTTAGGTATTATGCAATGCAACTCTTGATATAGAAACATCGAGAATTCAATACAGGATCTCATATTGCACTTTATTTTAATAAAACTTTTGATAGGGTAAATTGTAACATTGTTAAAAATGCTGTAGGCCTATTAGTAAATGATATAGAATATTTTACAATATGCTATACAAAGTAAGTTCAATTTCAGATAAAATTAGAGACAGGCTAAGTTATCAAAGTGGAAAGACATTTTACTGGCCTCAGACAAACATGTGCACTTTCACCCCTTTCTATTCGACATGTAAATGAATGCAATTATAAGAGAATTCACGAGTATTGCAATTGAGGGGCTCGGACGTAAAACATGAGAACTGACATTTTGGTAAAAAAATGAGATATATCTAGAGAAAATCAAAACTCGAGTAGATTTAATTGACTATTGCACGATTAAAAGAAAGTATATAAATATTAGAAGAAATAAAGTACTCTATGTTTGAATGGAGTCGCCATTTTCAGTCGAATATCTATGTGGGAAACAAATTACGGTCGCAAAGCATGTTTTATAGTACCGTAAAGAAATTGCAGTTTGAAATGTTGGCAAACAAAGAAACAAATGCTAGGGTAGTGATAAAAACAAACAAATGCTAGGGAAGCGATAAAATTAAACAAATGCTAGAGAAGCGATAAAATTGTGCGATAAGCAGCCATGATTGGTTGAAAGACGCCCTTTCGTGCCGTTTTATTGGCCAACAGTAGTATGACGTAGTAAAAGTGTAAGTCACCATAAAATCATACTCTTAGGTATGCTTTAATTACAAGAATTTTGGATGTATTTTTATGCTCGACCATGCCGAAATGTAGTAATTATACACCTGGTAGTAGCCCTTTAATGCACCTCATTAAAGTACACCTATTCATTATAGTTCAGTTGTTCAGTCAATAAGAAATCACCATTTTAGCATCATAAAAGCGCAAGTATCGATTATTCTCGGATATGCAATCGAAAGACGACTAGCGAAACGTCACGGAGGCTGGAAATCCAATACTGTCGCAGAAGGTTATGTTCTGTTACTATAATAATTAGCGTTAATTGTAAATAATATTCAAATAAATTCAATTTGTCATCTCATTTTTCAATTCTAAATCAATTTCCAGGTTATAT
This sequence comes from Periplaneta americana, assembly GCF_040183065.1. Classification (NCBI taxonomy): domain Eukaryota; kingdom Metazoa; phylum Arthropoda; class Insecta; order Blattodea; family Blattidae; genus Periplaneta; species Periplaneta americana. The sequence continues at coordinate 23,252,999 of NC_091119.1, forward strand.
CAAGATTAATGTTCATGTTATTCTCTATATTATATCAAGGTCAATGACATTCGTTCCTCGGAAAAAAATCAATACTTTCGCGTCTGCGCACATCTCACAATTTAGAAGGTCAGTTCCGCTCTTCACTTACATAACCATAACATGAATACTTATTAACAATTTCAAGTAGAAATATGGTCGAGCATAAAAAGTCGTATGAAACTTGCCTATAATGATAATTAAGACGCTCGTATGAAAATTATGAAACTCGCTTGCACTCGTTTCATAAACAAACATACTCGCGTTTTATTACTACCATTATAGGCTCGTTGCATAATGTACTATTATATTTCTACTTTGAATGTCACCATTGCTGTCTTCTTGGTGATTTACGCCCGTGTTCATCAGCAGAAATTCCAGCTGTGGAAAGAAACCCGAAGTCAGTGAAAATTCATGCGTTTCTTTTCTAGAGCTAGAGAATAGTACGGTATTAAAAACCATGTTTATTTTATTACTATGCAACTTTAAGTGATCAAGGAAGATTGCTTTTTGTTCGCAGGAATATAGGCTATTCATTTACAAACAGACATTATCTCGGAATATGAAACTTTCATCTTTCGATTTCGAAGAAATTCGCTAATATTGACTCCTATACACAATGAAAGCTTTTTCTTCTAATAGAATCGTAATGTCCACCCCTCAGCAGGAAGCACAACCCTTGTTCCACAATCACTGCACGAGGGCTCTCAGAATGTACCACTCAACACTCGACAATAATCGTCTGGTGGTGAGAACAAGGGTCGCGAATGAGTCTTGAGGGAGATGCTCATTTGAAAGCCTCCAACAAGCACCTCGGGAATTATGGCGCGAACAGTGAGCTAAATCATTTTCTAGTAGAGGCTGAAAACATTCATACTTTAGTTACTGTCAAACATAGGGAGCTTGTTAGGTTGTAGGACTCTACTCCAATGAGAATCGACGAATTCTCAATCCCTACAAAATGAGAGTACGAATTAAATTACATCCGTTAGTGTAAAAAGAATTTCAAATGCCGTGTGACAAAATAATTCAGAATAGAATTCCTCAAGTTATCATGAAAAAAAAAAGAAGAAAATAAACACCTACAGAAAGAATCTATAACAGTAGACTTGAAAAATGTTGATGTAAAAGTTACTGAAATTGTATTAGGCCACATGATATGATAAAAGTGAAGATCATGATGAAAACCATTATTAAAGGAAGAGGACAATAAACAGGTTAGGTTGAAGAGAAGAAGAAATAATAGAGATTGAAGAGGACGAGAAATAATATATGTTGAAAAGAAGAAGAAAGGAGATATGAGATAGGCGAAAAAAATAGGGCATGAGAAAGAAGAAATGGGGTGTGAGGATGATATGGGGTTATTAGAAACTATATTTCAATATTACACTTAGGCCCAATTGTATAAAACTCCCTGACTAAAGATCAACTTTGATCGAAGATCGGAAAGTGAACCGAGTTCAGACACTTCTTCTATTGCATAAAACTTTTCTGCGATCAAATTACCTTGGTTCAAATGCAGTCTAAGTTCACGTGAAAAGGATCTGGCAACATCGTATAAACAGGTGAAGTATGTGATGCGCGGACCATGTTGTACAGGTTTGTTCAGTGTTGCCAATATAGCGACTTTAACTCTTTTTCAACGACAATTTCTTTTAACTTTTATATTGCTTAAATAGGGATTTAGCGACCTTTTTTAGCACCCCATAGTGACAAAATTTAATCTTTCTTTGTTAATAATGAGAAATCTAGCGACTTTACAACTACTTTTTGGTGACTTACCGTACACTCTGTTGGAGACACTGGTTTGTTTTGTGCATTGTAAATAATGGCGGACAATAAAAAGAAGGTTGACTGTTCTCCAAATTGTTATCATGTTATGGTGTTTGTTACTGCTAAACATAATAAAGCTTTATAAAACGACAATTTTCGTTTAGTAGTTCAGTTAATTGAAAATTTATGAATGTACCTATCATATCCATTAATAATTCATGGTTGTTATAAACATAATATAATTATAGGTTATGTTATTTCATACTGCTGAACACGATAGAGCCTTATAAAATATAAGAATGTTTGTGTATTAAGGCAAGAAACTGAAAAAAAAAAAATATATATATATAAATGTACCTACCATATCTATTAATATTAATAATAATAATGGATATTTTATTTGCACAATCTGTCACTCTTATATTTCAAACAGAAAATAAATAACTGAACTTAGATCATCTAACTTAATCGGAGAAATTTCTTCAGTCAAAGTTGACTTTAGTTTGAGACAAATTAATCTCAGATTAGACTTTATACAACACAAAATTCCAAGTTCAGCTAGAACGAGGATCAATTTAACCTCTGATCTAAGATTAAATGGCTTATACAATCGGACCTTAGTCGAATGGAAATGATCCTGTAAGAGTTACGTAGCGGTAGTAGTAGTAGTAGTAGTAGTAGTAGGCCTATTGTTTTATTTAATGATGCTTTTCAACTGCAAATGTTATTTAGTATCCATATTTGTGGGCGAGGAATGGTCGACAATGTTTTCCTGAAGTCCCTTATCAAGAATAAGGTTCTTTTACGTGCCGATAATCAATGAAACGAATCTCGCATCATTATTTTCCTGGCATAGAAAACCACACCAAGGATTGTATGACCATTTTAAAATTCATCGTCCACGGCGTTTTTAACTCGTGAACATCTAATGCAAGGCTGCCGTGGCAACCACGAAACGGAGAAAACGACATAAAATAAATGAAATAGATTAAAATTTTACAAACCATTAATATTTCTTCCTATTAAATGTGATTCTTGAAAATTTTCAAGCAACAACAGACATTTTCATAAAGCGAGCTTTCGTAATTTATCCCATAAAACACAACATAGACACAAGATAGGTAATAAAACACTCTCGGTGTCTGTAGATTGAAAGTAAATTCACACTCCCAGTTAGGTATCGAAACCGATTCCGTTGATTCATTTTTTTAAATCCTGCCAATCGATCTAGTACAGAAGACTGTATAGTGAGGATCACGTAAGAGCAGTTCCTAAAAGACTAATTTGGCCGTCTCTTCAATGTTGCCAACTAATACCAGATTTCACCAAAGAGGGTAAACTCACAATGTCATGTAGGGTACAACAACAACAATAATAACAATAACGATGTCTTGCTTATTTATTATTTACTATACATTTCATCTTTATGTTGGGAGAAGTTGTCTAAATGGTTTAATAATTTGTGAAAGAATAGGTCTATATTTTCCTCCTGGATCTCTCGCACATTATGTTGGAAATTAGTATATTAATATGATCTAATATTAAAATGTATTTTGTCTGACAACATTGACATTCATTGCTTTGACTAAAAAGTTTACAATTCACGAGACCTAACCTAAAAATATATCTTGTTTGATAACGTGAAATGATTAGTACAAACTCCGAAAACAGAATGCCACTTTGAAATGTATGCTCAAGAACCTACTCCTAATAATTTTGATGTTCTAGTTATAGGGCTAATTGCTGTCTCCGTCCAGATTCTCTATCGATCACCCAAGTGCATGTATCACACCATAATATGTTGTATTTATTTAAAGCCATCTTACTATAATCTTTAATTGTAATCACAACGCAACGCAACACATAAAATAATTATTATGTACTAATATATTAATAATGATATTAATTAATTATTAATATGTTGAATTTCACTAGCTCCCAGTAATCAGCTCAGAAATTTAGAACAATTTGAATTTTCAAAATTTGCACTGCCGGCAACAGCTGTTTCTGCTGCCAACATAACAGTTAGAAAATCACTACCAGTTGTAGTATTTTTCAGTATCGAAATTTCTAAACGAAGTTGGCAAAAGAAAATTCAACCTTCAAACTAAAAACTCACCATAATCCACTAGGATATGTAGTAATGGGGAGGAAAATGGTTAGGTTTCACCCTTGGGGTATTCAGTAAACTGATCTGACTATATCTTTCATGGAGCGGAGCAACGAGCTAGATACTATAGAGAGGCAGAAGACCTCTGAAAGTTGAAGACAATTGAACATTGGTCCGCCATATTTTGCTTAGTCAAAACAAAGGGGCGTGGCTCGGATGTTGTAGGAAATGACTGTGATGAAGTTAGTATTATTGTGAATTGAGTTACATATTAAGACTATGTTAATAAGTAAAAAGTAAAATACACACAAAACTTTACGTTTTATAACAGCTGTAGGCCTATGTTTTATTAATTTCACTAAATATAGCCCAGATATTAAATGACAAGTTATACTCGATGCAACCAAAGCAAAGCACCTAAAGACGGATGAATGTATTCGGCTAATCTAACCTAATATGAAATCATGTAATTGAGTGCTCACCAAGTGATTTCAAAAGAGACGACGTATGTAACTAATAGGAGTAAAATATAAGAAAGGTAGTGGCGAAAATTAAAAAAAAAGAATCCAATAATTAAGTTATTGAGAAAAATTCATTTGAAATTGAAATTAACACAGAGAACTTTTGAAAACTGGAATTAATAAAACTACAAATAACCTCTTAGCATGCAACATAACAATTAAAGAATGACACTAATAGAAAGTTACTCGTGATCATAACTCACCACATTTATTGAAACGATAAGATACTTACGATTAACATTGTTATCAGAAACAACAGGAGCCACAGCTAGCTACACTTCTTTTCGCGTGATGGAGACATCGTGTAGTCTCTTATAATTTGAAACAAATATTGATCTCACACGTGTCTCGCAACTAGGCAGAGGCTTTTGCAGAATAAAACTGTTTTACATTTGACACAATAATGACAAATTGTGTGTGATGCAAGTGCTAACTTTCCTATTTGTTAACAAAAAGAGCCCTACGCATTAATAAAAAGAAAATTAGAGTAGGCCCTATAAACACAATAAATACTAAACTCTTGATGGTACAAACTTATTAATATAGTCCGACCATCGGATCTGTGCCCCCGTAAGATACGCGAACTGAACCTTAATTCCTTTTCAGCCTCGGCAATTCATTTCTCTCCCTGTATTCCTATTTCTCTCTTTTCTATCCCTCTCTCTTCCTCTCCCCCACTACTCACAATTTTGAGCCTTCTTGCAGGACAGTTTATTTGCACTTACAGTCCAGTGTTGTCAACTCAACATGAATACTGTAGCACGGAGTGGTGAAAGAAATATTATTAAGCAAGTAATAGCATTTTGCATAAGTCAATCAGCGTCATTAGACCTACTTAAATTAAATTATGAATAAGTAATAATTAACCTTACAGTTTTATAAGCAATATCCAAGAGACATAACACTGTTTGACGGAAGTTTGGCAACATCCCTATTCGACAAGGTCCGTGGCCTGCTGTTTGACGTAGTGGGAGAGAAACTGGTGGAATGGGGTGAGTAGAGGCGTTAACTTTTCCAAGAACGACGACAGCACTGAAGGGGCATAGATCCGATGGTCCGACAATACAGATATTTCGCTTATGCTCAGTCCGTCTTATCTTATAATTCTCTGGGGCAATGGTACTTGTATCGAGAGAGTTTAATTGTCCATTTCATTTAAATCCGAGGGAATGAGACATTTTTGGAAATTTTAAAGTCTTAATTATTACTTGTTCATTTATAAATCAGCTTTTTACAAAACCTATAGCGAAATGTTTAAATTAAATATTGATGTATCCGAAAAATATAATAATTTACTTCATTTTACTATAGACCGCCATGTTTTGTAGGGAACGATCCCTAGTACTGTTGGCCTCCGCAGGGAGCGCTTATCAGAGGTCTTCTGCCTCTCTATAGTATCTAACTCGTTGGAGCGGAGACTGAAAATTCCTTTTGAATGAGTATTTCAATTGAGTGCCTCGTGTCCCTAGGGTATTGAATCGAGAACTCACTGCTATAGCAGTCCAAGGAGTGAAGACTGATGAAATTGTTGGTGAGTGAGCTTGCTCACCGCACGGAGCAGACTTATCGCGTTGCGATCTGCAGGAGTGACATGAAACAGAAGAGCTGCGTAGACCGCGTCACGCTCCACCACCAGGGGCAGGGGCGGAGGGCGATATTAACTGCTAATTATACCTTGCTGTGCTCAACCTTTTAACACATTAAGTTCTTTAACCGTAATTCCACTTTTTATAACAACTTACCACTCCAAAGCTATGATATTAATGTCTCCGGTTCGTATTTTGTATTTATTTCATTTAAATTAAATAATTGTGTTTATTTGCAACATTAATTGTCTTAGTCATTTACTCAGAGATTTACCTCGATTATTCGTTTTATTTCCTTACTTTTTTGCTCCTTGATGTTTTGATTCTGTTGACTTATTCTGTTTAAATGCTTCCATGATTTGCGATAATCATTACATTGTTCAATTGAATTAGACAAAGAGGCTATGTAAATAAACAATGCAAAGGGACAATGAAAATACTGAAATGAAATGGATACAGTAAATAAATTTGCACCGTTTGCCACGCTACTTGCACTGTTCCTTTGTCTCGTTATTTGCGTTGTTTCTTTGTCTCGCTATTTAGGGCTACATTGCTTCTTTGCCAGGTTATTTGCATTTGCTTGATTCATTATTTACATGGTTTCTTTCTCCCCCCCCCTCCTCCATCATTTACCGGTAGTACACTGTTTCTTTCCTCGTTTATTGCCTTGTTTCTTTTTCTCGTTTATTACATTCTGTTTCTAGTTGATTACATACTTTTTCCGTTTACTACATTGCTTCTCCCGTTATTTACATTGTTTCTTTTTCTCGATATGTACATGGTTTTGTTTCCTCGATATTCACATTGTTTCTTTTCCATTTTATTTACACGGTTTCTTTCCTCATTTATTATATTGTTTTTTTCTCATTTATTATATTCTGTTTCTAGTTTATTCATTCTTTTTTCTTGTTTATTACACACTTTTTCTCGTTTAATACATTGTTTCTCTCGTTATTTACATTGTTTGTTCTTCTCGAAATTTACATTGTTTTCTTCCCTCTACATTGTTTCTTTTCCACTTTATTTACATTGTTTCTTTCTCCGTTTATTACATTGTTTCTTTTTCTCGTTTATTACATTGTTTCGTTATTTACATTGTTTCTTATCCTCGTAATCTAAATTTTCAATATTGTGCTAGTACCATGATCTTCTGAATATTAAAATTTCAATAAGTAGTAATACCATGATCATCTGAATATCAAAATTTCAATATAGTACTAGTACCATGATCTTCTAAATATTAAAATTTCAATAAGTAGTAATACCATGATCATCTGAATATCAAAATTTCAATATAGTACTAGTACCATGATCTTCTAAATATTAAAATTTCAATAAGTAGTAATACCATGATCATCTGAATATCAAAATTTCAATATAGCGCTAGTACCATGGTCCTCTAAATATTAAAATTTCAGTAAGTAGTAAATACCATGATCATCTGAATATCAAAATTTGCATATATAGCGCTAGTACCATGATCTTCTAAATATTAAAATTTCAATAAGTAGTAATACCATGATCATCTGAATATCAAAATTTCAATATAGTACTAGTACCATGATCTTCTAAATATTAAAATTTCAATAAGTAGTAATACCATGATCATCTGAATATCAAAATTTCAATATAGCGCTTGTACCATGGTCCTCTAAATATTAAAATTTCAGTAAGTAGTAAATACCATGATCATCTGAATATCAAAATTTGCATATATAGCGCTAGTACCATGATCTCCTAAATATTAAAATTTCAATAAGTAGTAATACCGTGATCATCTGAATATCAGAATTTCAATATAGTGCTAGTACCATGGTTTTCTGAATATTAAAATTTCAATAGGCCTACAGTGCTAGTACCATATTCTTCTAAATACTGTATTAAAATTCCAATATAGCGCTAGTACCATAGTCTTCTAAATATTACAATTTCAATAAAGCGCTAGTACCATGGTCTTCTAAATATTAAAATTTCAATAAGTAATAGTACCATGATCATTTGTATATTAAAATTTCAATTTAGTGCTACCTTGATCTTCTCAATACTAAAATTTCAACAGTCTTATAATGCTGGGACTTTCAACTTCTGAATATTAAAATATTCATATAGGCCTTTTGTTGGTACATGGAGCCTCTGAATATTAAAATTTCAATATTGCATTTGTACAATTAACATTTCCATATTGTGTTAGTGCCATTATTTTATATTAAAATTCGAATACTTTGCTAAGACCATTGTATTAAAATTACAATATTGCTTCAGTGTCATGTATAAGTTAAAAACTTCAATATTTTGCTGCTACAATGCCAATTAGTTAAATTAGATTAGAAATATAAAAATTTCAGTATTGTGGTGAAAATTTTAGTATTTTAGTCATGTAGCTCATGTAGTATTTGACGTATTGTGAATTTTCTATGAGATGTCCATTCATTGATTATACTACAAATTATACAATAGAGACGGTAATTTCAGTTAGTATATTGTAACAGAGAACTACAAAAAATTGGTAGTCGGAGAGCTTAAGCTTACTTTACATGTACAAATCTAACAAGGCGAGGTTTATTATAGTAGAATTCACGTTTCTTTCGACTTCTGACAGCTCACTAGCGTGGCTTACGGGTCTGTTGTCATGACAACGAAGCCAACTTGCTGCTACTGCTAGGAACCAGGCAGTCAGTCATTTATGTTCGACAATGTTGCAGCATTGCTCGCAAGTTTGGACGAAGAAAACAGGGGGTGTCAAGCTAAGATAGGCTACTTCCAAGGTTAACCTTCGTTGCCATGACAACAAACCGAAAGCCACGCTACAAGCGAGTTGTCAGAAGTCTAAGAAGAACGTTAATTCTCTTATATTCGTAGGCACTATCAACTAAATTGTAGGCCTACTTATTCCACTTATGGTTTTGGGTTAATTTATAAACCGAATGAAGTGATTTCATTATTTTGCAAGTGAGGGAAACATTCAATGATTTTTAACACTAAAAAACACTAAAACACTAAAGATGGTTTTTATTCAACTGCTGTTATAGTATATACAGTCACGAAGCTTGAGTTGTGTGGGTACTAGGAACAATGGATTGTGCCGGTACTATTTCGCATTGTCTGTAATGAGGTGATAGCAGCGATCCTAATGGTTAGCAACTATCTATGGATGCATATTTCCTACGTATTGAGGTTCGTGAATGTATGTACTAGACTGTGCGTAAACAATGAAGCTTACATACCAAACGAAACTGCGTTGACTATTTCGTTTGTATGACGTCATTCAATTTTCGACCAATGAAGTGTAACGAAATTTTGAATTCCAACCAATAACAGTCATACATCGCGATAATTTTTGCAGCTCGATTTATCACTATCAATTTATCGCATGGTCGTTCTTTTGTTTAGTCATTGTCGCCAACTGTTTCCCCGTAAATCGATGAGCATGAATCCACTGTCCTAAATATAGTGCGAAATCCTACTTCCACATCCACATCTTCATCTTCTAATTCTAATTTCGGAAAATTTCAGACCTCTTTTGACATTATTACAGAATATTTTTAATATTAGGCCTACATTGAACAATGCATTTTCTCTCCTAAAATTATAACCAATAAGTTCCAATGGATTATAATAGTGTCACGTATTTTGATTGGGGCATTTCTATAGTCTGTATTCTAGTAAACTAAAATAGAAAATAATTAGTGCCGTCTCAGGAGGAAACACATGTAATGTGGAATTCGTTATCTACAGTGATAACAGGTAAGGCCATCGGCGGAGTTTGAACCCGTGTAACTTTGGTTGAAAGACAAGCAATATAACCTCCCAACCATCGAGGACATCTATGTCGTCTCTTAATAAAATAAACATTCCCACAAATACCATACAATCTATTCGAGATCA